>NC_054545.1:22960207-23102707 GCF_017654505.1 Polyodon spathula
GTTTTAAATTTCCCGGTCCTACCGCACCGGCGTTCCACCTCTCTGCAAGCCCTTCCCACAATCCTCCACGAGAGAGAGAGAGAGAGAGAGAGAGATCAGATAAACAGGGCGGATACACGACAGGATTACTCTATTCTGTTCACTCTGAATCGCGAGTGGGAGGGGGCGATATTTGCCATGACAACGGCACACATGACCACATCTAAACATTGTGTACAAGCGCCTTTTCACTGCAGTGCAAATGATTTTGTCAAAAAGTGATATTTAACAAATGAAATCGAAATAGGCCGGTCTGTTAGAACAGGAAAACCGTCACTGTCAACCAAAGCAGATCACCGTGACACACATCCACTGCATGCGCGTGTAGAAATGAAGGTTACACATAGACAGACTCTGTTTACACGGTACTGTATTGAAGTGCCATCACCACCTCTGCTAAAGATGGCCATAGCGGGTCAATTGTAGCTTTACGCCCGGTCTACACTACATAAGGGATCTCAAGAACCGTTCTCAAAAATGTTTTAATTAATCCAGCGTCCACACTAAAGTATCGTTTCATGTTTAATCGGGCTTAATACGATCGTACCCCGTCATGCACAACCTTGCAAATATGGAGCCTATGCCCACGGAAGACACTGCGCTGCTCAGCATGAACATTATGGGTTTGTTTTTTAAACACAAGGTATCAGTGATGAAGAAGGCAGCAACGATCTCGCCATACAAGCAATCTTTGCATAGACTCAGCATGCCAGAAATATGTATTTTATTCGCCAAAGTGTGATTCTTTGGGTTTGCGTAACGAGTAATCCCATTGAGCGGGAACAAGTGTGAGGTGAGAAACGGCAGTCCTTTGCACCTGGGTTGATAACGACTGGTCAACAATTTCCGTATGACCAGGCAGATATTTTATGCACTGTGTTCACAGCTGTCTGATAGCATTAGTCGCCAGCATCACATGTTCTTATCCCACTCAGAGTGGAAATGCGAGTGGCAATAAGTTTACAACATAAGCGTTTACAACATAAGCCTTAAAATGGTACAGCAGTATTGATATCGTTCTCAAATCCTTCACGCGCCCGTTCTGAGTACTGTACTTGTAATGTCAATGCGCCAAAACACATCACAAAGCACGTTGGGATATTGGAGGATACACAAACGTGTACGTTATTTATTTTGGTATTACAGCGTCCACACTTCTGACAAGCCGCACTTACCTGATGCTGTCTAATTTAGAATCGGACTCGACACTGCACCATGGTGGTGTTGAGTTAAGTTCTCGAGTACGGCATATTTAAACGCTGCGTAACCGTATTTAGCACTTTTAAGACGGTTTAAAGGCAACTACGGTTTCAAGATATAGTGTGGACAGAGCAAGTGGGCTAAAATGCGGAATAGAAAATCCTGCAAATCTGTATTAACTTACTCCTGATTGCATCATACCAAACAAATGATCCCGGTTATTGGTTTAACTGATCAGAACAAGTGGAATAAGTTATACCCGTAATGAGCACTAACCTACAGAGCTGGCCAAAAGTTTAGTCTCACCCAATATTGAACTGATTTTACAAGTCGAATGAAACCTGCTGAATAATGCTAAGTTAACGTATTGAATTACAAACAGCTTTGTCGTTCTACATATACTTAACAAAAAACTGACACAAATTAAAAAATGTGACATTTCGAAATCTAACGTGAAATACTGTACTATTTATGGCTTCCGGTACACTTTTGCGACTTTTAACCGTTATTTACGGATCAAAAAGAGACACATTTGTATTACACTAGTGTGCTTCACGCAAACATTTCAAACTGGACGACTGCATTTCAATCTGATGGCGACATTGCTGCATAGGCACAGAACAGTTTATTTGCGTGATAAATGGCTGATAGTTTTATAGAATTGTCTGCGCTGTTCTCTAGATGTTGGGTAATTGAGTAGACAGACAAACACATTCAACTTGTCCACCTGCACCACATACGGGCACCACATAGGTCTGCTCGATGTCGTCATAACGTGATTGCTCAGGTCTGCTCGCTGTCATCATAACGTGATTGATCAGGCTTGCTATCAGTCACGTGTTTGTTTTTAAGATGGCTGAAGAAGCTGAAGATGTCAACAGCAGTTCTGGAGACACCAGCAAAGAATCTTTTGAGATTGTGGACAGCTGGCAGGAGACCGCCGGGCACGATGCAGACAAGGACAAAGCTGCGGAGGAGGGTGGCTGGTCGGCTCCGATCTTGACGCTTGCCAGGAAAGCCTCAGAGAGCTTGACTAGCGTGAGTGGGAGTGCTTTAAGGTCTGCCGCGGCTGTTTCTGTGGGATTATCAGGGAAACAGCAACCCGCCAGAAGCGAAAACAACCCTCCCAAAAAAGGTACACGACATTTATACTTCCTGGAACTGACGTTGAGGCTTTTTGTAAAAACAGTAACCCATACGCGGCAATCCTCACCTACTTAGGTTACTTATATCGATTGTTTATCTGAAATAACACGACTTTGCAGTGTTGCACTGATGCTGTCAAAACTGTGGGTTGTTACGCTTAACTCACATACTCTAAAAAAACAAAATTCTTCCTGGTTTGTCATCCTTAAACCTTGTTAGATCAATTTAAAAAATGCAGACAGGTACCAAGTTTAATGTGGAATGTCGAGCAGGTACAGGAACACTAACACTAGATAGTCTTGCTGTCTGTCAAGCCCGTCACACCTAGACAGCAAAGATCTTTAGTAGCTTCAGATGTTATTCTCTGCGTTGTCTGTTTTTGAGGCGGTGTTAGGGAGTTGCTCTTCGGTTCTAGTTGCTGCTGTAGATATGAAACCAAGGCTAGATCAGCCGTTCAGCAATGCAGTTGTTGGTGCTTACTAGTACAGATACTAATGATATAGCTTGCATTGCATAGGAATGTATGTCAGGCAACTGGAACCGAGGAGCAGTACCGGTTTATGCTTGTTTATACAGTGACAGCGGTATAGCCTACAGTACAGTGTGAAGAAAGACAATATTGAATAGGCTACTGTTTTAGGCTTTCTTTTAATATATACACTTCAGAACCATTAGCTGTGTTAATAAGTTGCTACAGACCTTAACATTGTGTTAAAACAATATACAGATTTAAGCTGTGGAATCTACATTATTTCCAAATTTCTACATGTGATTGTGTTCCCTCATTTAAACAGATGGCTAGAATATATAATAATTGTATTAAATGAGGTGTATATGCATACTGTTTGTCTGTATACCAAGGACTCTGCATTGGATATGTTATATTGGCTATAGCTAGATAATAACATTTGGAGATACAGTGTTTGCAGTAAACCTATTCACTCTATATAGGAATGTTACCATGTTAATGTAAGCTATGTTAATATGTACAGTTGACCCTGACTCTAATGATATAAGAGTTTAGTTCAGTGAGGAAGTACCATTCGTTTTACATCAGGGAAGTCTAGTGGGTATAATTTAAAAAGTTCTATTGACACCTTTTAAAATGAGATCTCCAGCCACCCAAGGCTCTAATTAAGGGCACAGTGTGTGACTGATGACTGCGAACAAAATAAACAGTAGTGCACCCACAACATCATATATATTTGCAATTTCCGATAACCCAATTTGTTAGTCATCAGTTAAAGTCACATATATTTGCTGAATTGTGAAAAAAATAATATTTATAAAAAAACTTTAAGGACCAAACTCAGTACATTGTACCCCGTTCAGGTGGGCGTTTCAGTGCTTTCTGAGCTAAAATCATTTGGGCATGACTGGGTAAGTGGCATACACGGCATACCACAAAATAACACCACACCGGACCACTCCAGCAAAACTATGATACAGTGTGTTGTGTACTGCGAGGGGGGCGGGACCACTCAGGCTTGTATTTTATTTTCCTAATACTTAACTTACAGTAATGTAGACCGGTGTTTATTTCTAATAATAATGTGCTTCGGAGCACTCAAGCAGTTACCTTACACTGTGTACTGCAGGGTGGTCTGGAGCACTCAGAGTTTTTTAATACGTGTTTGGAGAACCGTCTGCTATCGATTTTGACTGATTTTTCTGTTGTATTGCCAGAAATGTTCTCTCCACCAGGAGAGTAACATTCCAGCAGAGTCAAAGGAGTTTCCATCCATTCTCACTGAAGCCATAAGTGGGATGGGATTACTCATACCCAGGAGTATAGTGGCAAAAAAAAAAAAAAACGCAGCTGGCCTAAAATAAATAATGGTACACTAAAAACAGTTCACCTTTACTAAATTGTACATTTAAATTAATGAAATACAAAGGAGTCAAAATACATGTACTAACTAATGTTTACTAGCACTATATTGTATGCACTCTGGTGGCATGGTTACATTAGATACTTGAATTGTAATAATATATTTACGGCTGTTTAGACTTTTTTCTTATAAGAAATCCAGAAGTTCTTTATTATTCATGGGTGTAAAAAAGGAAAGACTCCTATTTTTAAGACTTGTTCCCGTTCAGATTGTAAAGGTGTTCCATCCCCACTACACACCTGAGCACCCCTCCCTAATCCAAAACAATTCCATGCGGAATATTCAAAACCTGAAGCAGGAAATCCTCCTGTCAGTCATGCTGCTGCTTTAGT
Organism: Polyodon spathula; assembly: GCF_017654505.1. NCBI lineage: Eukaryota > Metazoa > Chordata > Actinopteri > Acipenseriformes > Polyodontidae > Polyodon > Polyodon spathula. The sequence goes on from NC_054545.1 coordinate 22,964,817, forward strand.
GTTTACGTAACAGTAAGTGCACAGTGTAAGCCAGTTTCTTTCATATTGCTGTACACATACAGAAATACAGCAATGTTATGCACAGATACAGAGTAACACCTCTATCCGTCTGCAGTGTGTGTTGCCTTTCTCTCTTGCTAAAGCTGTTGTTTGGTTGTTGTTTAAGCTGTGAAGGACCACATGGCTGTGGAGCGCTCCAACCTGTTGAATATGATGCAGCTGAGCGTGAAGGTGCTGATCCAGTCTGCTGTGAGTCTGGGCCGCTCGCTGGACTCGCACTCCCCCCCGTTGCAGCAATTCCTTGTGGTCCTGGAGCACTGCCTGAAGCACGCACTCAAAGGTGAGTCGCACCTGCTGGCAGGAATACTCAAGTGCTGCTGAGTCATCCCATTCGCAGGGATCTGCTGGAACAGGCTGCTCTCCCATCTTAGTTTCATTATACAGAGTGGACTATATGATTGAGTATCTTAAGTTATGGCTTGGATAAAGCATCTGTAAAACCGGTTCTATTATTGTAACTGATTACTTAAATTAATATAAAGTTTTGTGCATTTTTTTTTATTGTGTTTCATGATGTATAATAATAATTCATATTTTCAGTGATGTTGATTTTTGTTGGCTACAGCTTTATGCATAATTATGTGATAACCGTAAATGAGAGTAGCAATTTGTATTTCATAAGAACATTTCAAAGCCTCTCCGAGTCATTGTCAGTAGTGACGGTCATTTGGTTGATACCCAAGCACAAGAGTGAGAAAGGAACAAAACTGGACCCACAGCTTGTACCACCTGCGAGTAAAAGAGGTGCCTATACTGTTAAACAAAACAGTTCTAGAAGTTATTTTTTTATCAGTGCATTCCCTTATTTTATTTTCCTGTGTTGTCACTTTACTTGGAAGCTATTCCATCGTGTTGTGATTAACAAGTAAACAGTACTGTAGTTTTTAACAAACCTTTCCCTTTACTTATTTGTCCTGTATTCTGTACATTTTACAAGCACTGTAGAAACACATGTGTTGAAGTGTACATTCTTGTAGATATGTCATATATTCTTGCACCTGAATGGTAGTTATATGTAGACTTTATAAACACATCAAAAGGCAGGCTACATTCAGAAGAGGATTAATGGGGCCCCCAGGAAAAAACACTGTAACACTGCTGTGGCAAAATAAATAATATTCTTAAATATTTTTATTTAGCATATTAATGACAGAATACAATTTCCAAGCATTTGTAATTACAGCAAAAATGTACTGTTGTTGTAGACTTTTTTGCAAACTGTAAAACAGATGCACAAAAAAAGATGACAGATGCACATTCGTAATGCACTTTCTAATATGCAAATGACTTGCTGTGCGATTGGTCCGATGTGAACAGCGTGCGTCTGAACTCGCAGACAGTAAAAGATATGACAGTTATTAGTATTTGTGTACAAAACACCCGGTATGGATCGCCGTTACTTAAACGGGAGTGCTAAGAGAAAGCTGAAGCATTTTTTACATTTATGGTGATTCCATGCATCAAAGTCAATTTCCTAAGGTAGATATTTTATTCAGATTTGTGTGTTGCAAAATTGAGTAGTTAAATTAGACATCAATGTTTGATTTGCTTTATTATTGATGCAATGTGTTTATGGGGGCCTCCTATTTTCTTTGTGCCCAGAGCCCCATTACATCTTAATGTAATGGGGGGGGGTCTTAAACATCTGTGGTTTGTCCATTCTTGAAAATGTAGAATGACTCTTGATTGCAAGTTTAAAAGAAAAACCTAGATGGATAATGTTCTACTTGAGGCTCATTTAAGCTATATAATGTATTGGCAGTGAATATATAATATTACATTGTAAGTCACCTTGGTAATTTTGACTTTACTAAAAACTGACTTTACTACAGTCCTTTGTTGGAGCTTCTTAATTTATCTTCCATGGGTCTCCCTCTGTCTGTCATCTGTCTGGCTCGCCTCTGCTTTCCCGCTTCCAGTCCTGGAGTCACGACTGCTTTCCAAGGATTATACTGTGCATTAGATCACCCTGGTTTTTAAATATGCTTTACCATACCTGTGTTTTACAATGCTTTCCTTTACCATGATTTCACTAGGCTTTATTATACTTTGCCTTGCTTTTTAAAATATTGTCCATGTTTGACTGTTTTCCTTGCCTGCGTGACCTGCTGTAACTAACTGCATTACCACCTCTGCGTAGTTAGTGTCTTATACCAAACCAGCTGTCCACATTTCTCTTCATTGTTAACCAGTGAGAGATACTTAACACTTTAAAAAAATATATTTATTTTATGTAGCGCCTTTCATAGTGGACCACCATCACAAAGCACTTTAGAAGACATGAGACTAGGGTGTGTGAACTATGCATCAGCTGCAGGGTCACTTACAAGAACGTCTCACCTGAAAGACAGCACAAGGAGGTTAAGTGACTTGCTTGGGGTCACGCAGTGAGTCACCTGATATGTAAGAACAGAAGAAAATGTATGAAATGAAAGAGAGGGGGCCGTTCTGCCCATCAGTGCTCATCCGGTTCGTAGAAGCTGGCTGATCTCAAAACTTTGGGTAAAAGTTGAAGGTATTAAAGGATCCCAGTGATTCATCATTGACAACACGGCTGGGTAACCCATTCCATACCCTCACCACTCTCTTTATACAGTCAATGCTAAACATGTGCTGCACAGTAATTTAATTTATGGTGTAGTGGTTGTATAAGTTGGCTTCACCCAAGTCAAAGTGAATATAAAGTATGGAAAAAATGAACAATCTGCAGTTATGCTAATGGGTGAGAAGTTCTGATTGTTAAAAGTATTCCTTGTAGTGCAAAAGTACATGGTCATTTATTCCATCGAATACTTTTCAAACTGGATTTGTTGCAATATTCCAGTGTTTGTTCTTTCAGCAAAGAAGTCATTCATTGGACAGAACAAGTCCTTCTGGGCTCCGCTGGAGCTGGTGGAGAAGCTGTGCCCGGAGTCAGCGGACATTGCAGCCAGCGCGCGGGATCTGCCAGGGCTGAAGTATGTCTTTACCACTCTTCATTTGCATAGCATCCCAGAATAACTCAGCTGGAATTGCATCTGGATTTAGGGATATAGTGCCCACCTTTGGGGTGTGTATGTACTGTATGTGTATGTGTATACGGATGTATTTAATGCATGTTTGTGACACCTGTTGTTTGTTAAAGGACCTGTGTGGGGAGAGCAAGAGCCTGGCTTCACCTGGCCCTGATGCAGAAGAAAGTGGCCGATTACATGAGGGCTCTGATTGAGCGCAAGGACCTACTCAGGTGAGATCTTAAGTAAAATTTGGCAATGTTGCCTTTTGTTCAGAAAGCCGATGTGATTGTATTCTCTGTCCCTCTCCACTCTGCGTTGTGTCTGCTGTATGTACACCACATTGCAGACTCCTTCACACACAACCCTTTGATTTTCACTGCAGAACATAAAATCTATAAATCAGCACTAGTGGAGCCTATGGGTCTTCACTGTTCTCTCTCACTCTGCAGGCAGCCATTTTTAGAGCGAGCAAGTACTACAACTGTCTAGCCCCAAGTGCCTACAGCCCCCAGAATGCATCTAACTCTCCATTTAACTTTTTCACTACCACTCGGGCAAATTCGACTTTCCATCCAACATTTTTTACATATAATGCACATTAAAGCAGGCTAGAGTAACAAATAGAGTAACGTGTATCTGTATCTACCACAGAAAGGAGAATTTAGCAGAACAGCTGACATCTCAGGAGATTGCAGTCATTTCTGAGGTTTCTTGGAGATGACTGTCTGATTGCTCATGGTCTGCCACACCCTTTTGTTTGGCCAGTGTAAGGCAAGCCTTCTGAGGCACATTGAGAGAAGCTAGGCAGTGAGTCTGGGTCTGACCCCCTCTCTCTCCGCAGTGAGTTCTACGAGCCAGGCGCGCTGATGCTGGAGGAGGAGGGCGCAGTGGTTGTGGGCCTGCTGGTGGGACTCAACGTCATTGATGCAAACCTGTGCTTGAAAGGAGAGGACCTGGATTCTCAGGTCAGGACCAGCCATGCAATCGTTTTGAAGATTGCTGCTAAACTGTTTTGAAAATTTAGTACCAGAGCGCCTACTGGTGCTAAATGATCAAACCCAGCCATAATCCTTGTAATTGTATGTTGCTGCTGTTATAAGGCAACAGCACCAAATTTGCCCAGTTTATTGTCAGCTTGCAGTGTTGTACTGAAAGGCTACGCAGCTGCAGTTCATAAGCACACTTTCATATGGATGTCCGTCATTCAGGAAGGGTTTGCGATCCCCTTTGTAAATGCTGCATTCATTAGCAGCTGTGTAACACTTATAGATTTCATGTGCACTATGATCCATGGTGGTAGTGCTGCAATGTTGGTTTCTTCACTTGTCTAGTTTTCATTCCTGCTTGAGGAATGGTTTTCCACATCAGCAATGCCAAGTAACTTACAGTATCCATCTGTATACATTGAGCCAGATTAGCTAAGCCTTAACTGAATACCAGATTGTTTAAATTAGCGACGCACTACTAGAAACTAACGCAGTGGAAATTAATAAGCTGAATTCAGCGATTCGAGCCAGAATGAAATGCAGGTTCTAATAGAATCAGGTGAGATCAATGCATGTCGTTTGTTAACTCCATCAAGATATGAGGGTAAAAACAAACAATTTCCTTAGGAATTTGTGTTTGATTAAGAAAGCGGCTCAAAATATGTTCAAAAGGACATCACGTGATCAAAAATAAAACCCCAAAACTAGAAGCCTTGTTTGTAATTTATAATCTAACCAATTCAGGTTTAAAAGAAAGGACATGAGACATTTCAAAAAGTAATAAAAAAAAAAACCGTTTGAAACATTGTTTTGTCTTTTAGTGTTGTGTGTCACTGATGCTCAGTTTCCTTTTCTGTTGACAGGTTGGCGTCATTGACTTCTCGTTGTATTTCAAGGATCCTCAATCCAATGAAAGCCACAAAGAGTAAGTATTTATTCAGACTGTACAGACGCTGGCATTCAGGGTTACTTGACGGTGGTGTGAAGTGAGATTCTGTTGAAAATGAGAACAGTATTTCTCCAGAAAAATGCAGGTCTTTCCTGTTGACTCAGTGCTGTGCATGTCATGGAATTGACATGTTTCTTTTAGTATTTTTATGTTTTAACTGAGTTTGATTAAAGTATAAGCTTATTGTACATAATAACTAGTTCTGCTTCTTCCAGTGATGGGGAAATGACCGCTATACTAGACCAGAAGCACTACATTGAAGAACTGAATCGCCATTTAAGGTAGGACACTTACACTGGAACAAAGCTGGAAGATGAAACTTGGTTAGGACATTCTTTAACACATGTTATTGAGACGATCAGAACCTGAGGAGATATATTCCTGCCTGTTGCATATGGATTTCAAAGAATTTTTGCTTGTCTATTTCAGTTCCCCAATGTAGATTAAGACTTTCTATAATTCTGAATCCAATCAAGGAGTGTCATTCTCACATGCTGCTGCTCCCAGCTGATCAACTGATCAATGCACATTTTATTGGGGGTCTAAAACAGTAAATTCACCTCGTAGCCAGACAGAATGAATTCAATTGCAGAAAAAAAAAAAAATGTACAAAGTCTTAATGTTATGATGTACACAAATCTTTGTCTTAATTCAATAAAGTTTTGACAATTTAGCAATAAGAAACAATCGTTAAAAGCCACTGTGGCAGAGTGGTTGCAGTGCGTAGGTGTGGTGACATCACAGACCTGGAAGAAGCAACACAAAACAAAGAAGGACGGGGCAAAAACTGAAGCGCAATGGTGCTCAGCATGTTTATTAAATAATAAAAGAAAAGATTTAAACAAAGCACTAAACAAAAAAAGCACAAGGGCCAAACAAACAAACACTAACAAGTAGATCCTGGTTGCAAAACCAGCATGCATAGCAGTTGTTTATTTTTCTTTTAAACAGACTTAAGTCCAGTGTTCCCTCTAAGGCTAAAATGCGCATATTTTTCGCAGTAACTGGCAACAACCTTCGCATTCAGTTTACTAACTTTTGCAATTTATTATCATTAATATCAACCTCAATGGAGACTCCAGCCTCTCGAGGTAAACCTATTATTTTGAGACCATTCTTACACAGCATTAACATAGTCATATTTGTGGCTGTCTTGCAGCTGATTCTCCGATTTCCCTCCTGTAAAAATGCACATCACATTAGTGCAGTGAATCTACTGGTACAGTGTGGGCGAAGCAGGCGTTTGGTGATTCTGCCTCTATAGAGAGTGCTACTCTGTGCTGTGCTTTAACTTTACAGTTTTTAAGTCGTCGTATAATTGAATCTCAAAATCAGTGAAGCACAATCTTCCTGCATTATTTAGAAGTATAAATACTCTGGTAAACATACATAAAAATCACAATACTCACACTTCGATGGTTTTTATTTTATTTCACTTTTAAAAATCGACCATTACAGATCTCATCTCAAGCGTTAAAACTGGTAAAAATGTAATCTGCACATTTTGCTGGTCTCAAACAGTAAATAATAAAAGACGGACGGTGCTCAACCGCCCGCACATAAACACAATAATAATAACAACAACAACAAATGAATACATACACAAATAATAAATCACACAAGGGATGGGCACCCCGTCACACCACAAACAGATTTTTCTGTTCTGTCTAAAAGAACAAAGAACAAAATGTTATAGCAACAGAATCCACAAAAGCTAAATTCAAATTTTCTATTCAAGTTCTAGTCATGTCACAGGCATTCTTGTTTTTCACAGCTGCACCGTGACTGATCTCCAGGCAAAGTTGGACTCGTTGGAGAAGGCTAACTCAAAGTTCATTGAAGAGGTGCGTTTGTGAAATCGAATTGAGTCACTGAACCTGTATTAGAGCCCCTAAGCCCTGCTTCCATCTGGAGCACAGCCCTTGGAGACACTTGACACTGTGCTCCTCCTTACACACGTGGGTGGAGATGCTTAATGCAGCCTGTAGCTCACTACCAGCTAGATGTCTGCTTCACCCAAATTTATAACACAGTCGATCACAGGACACACTGCATGGTTCATAATCTGCTGAATTAATTCTCTGGGTATTTATGAGAAACCCAAAGCTTTTTGTTCTATTCATAATAGATGGCAATGCTGGCAGTTAGGATTCTCTGAATGGATGTGTGTTTTTATTTGTGACTCTGAAGTTGCAATTCATTTCATTTGTTTATAACTCCACCTACTGTACATATTAAGAGGTGGGGTCACATGGTACTCTGAATTGAATGAGGAAATCTCTTTCATGCTGGCATTATTACAAATAGCATACAACAGTAAGAAAATCAGTTAATTATGTTTGAATTTGCTAACTCTTGAAGAAAACGTATTAGAATTGTTATGAATTATAAAGGCACTACACCTTCCCTAACAGAGCAGTGGAGGTGGTACAGAGCAGGGCGGGGCTGCAGTGTGTAACACGGTACAGAGCAGGGCGGGGCTGCAGTGTGTAACACTGTACAGAGCAGGGCGGGGCTGCAGTGTGTAACACTGTACAGAGCAGCGCGGGGCTGCAGTGTGTAACACTCTGTACAGAGCAGCGCGGGGCTGCAGTGTGTAACACTCTGTACAGAGCAGCGTGTATAATGCTCTGTCCCTCTCTCCACAGATGGCTGCCGCGACAGACCGGATTCAGGCTCTGGAGAAGGAGCAGGAGCAGCTGAGAGAAGAGAACTCGTCCATTAAGCAGAGCAGCAAGCGCAGAGTGGAGGTGCGCAATGCAGTGCTATAGCTTAGTGTCAGGAGGGACCACGCTCCACCGATGAGCTTTGTGGAAAACCAGGGAGACTCCATACAGAGGCACATACACCTCATCCAGAAAGTTTGGGACCTGAGTGCACAACCCCTGGGGCTGGAGATTTGTTTGCCCCTTTTACCCCACTCACTGACATCCCTTGCCCACTACATTTCTGGGTATGCTTGAATAGATGTCATCTTGACACTGTGCAGTGATACCCCAAATATCCATTTACAACCATTGACGGGACATTCTTAATTTAACCCCAACGTCTGCAGGACTGGTACCACATTGAATATTATCCTTCCTTTACATTGCATAAACCCATTTTAGTTTATCTATACCGTTTCCAATAGCATTGGGTTCATGTAAGTCTTAAGAGTTTTGCCTGCATTTAAAAGAATTGGTCTCGCTGAAATGCTTCATTATGGGGCTGCTTCAGTAGTGTTGCCTCTGAGGTTTGGGTTTGAGTCCAACTCCTTAGCATCCACTGATCATTACCTCTCGAATAAATGAAAACAAAATAACGATATATACATTGTGGTGAAGCCAGTCCGTGTCACTATGTCTGCTGTTGTAGATGTTGTGTTTCTTCCAGTAAGTACTCCAAACACCAGAATTGCCAAAAATCGCTGTAGCCTATGTTTATTGTTTACAACAAAACAATATAAACAAAACAAAATCTAACCCTTCTTTAGCTCCTAAACTAAAGAAATATAGCACTATCTAAACAGGGGCAGGCTAAACCCATTTACCCTAGGGAAATACACAAGTCACTTTTTAAATCGTTACCTCTACACACTCATTCGATATCTCCTCCTCTCTCACGCTCTCGAACTCTCATGCCCCTTTCAAAGACCCAACAATTATCAGTTTAATTTTTAAATTAAACCAATTCATTAAGCAATTATAAGCCCTTTTGAGATGGATGCATGTTCCTAAGCCAGGGCCCTAGAGCCTGCATATTACTGTTAGGAACATGCACTCCTCCACAACATGTATATGGGCTTTTAAACCTCCCCCTCCCCCTCCCAAGAACACTGTTTTGATTAAACTGTAACCAGTAGCTATATCCCATGGATTGATTAATCCATTCATTCTGGTCGTGGGGTGTGTCAATGTGATTGACTCTGGTCGTGGGGTGTGTCATTGTGATTGACTGTGGTTGTGGGGTGTCATTGTGATTGGCTCTGGTCGTAGGGTGTCTCGTGTGATTGGCTCTGGTCGTGGGGGAGTGTTGGTGTGATTGGCTCTGGCTGTGGGAAGGTGTCCTGTGTGATTTGGCTCTGGTCGTGGGGGTATCGGTGTGATTGGCTGTGGCTGTGGGGGGTGTCTCGTGTGATTTGGCTCTGGTCGTGGGGGGTGTCGGTGTGATTTGGCTCTGGTCGTGGGGGGTGTCGGTGTGATTTGGCTCTGGTCGTGGGGGGGGTGTCGGTGTGATTTGGCTCTGGTCGTGGGGGGTGTCGGTGTGATTTGGCTCTGGTCGTGGGGGGGGTCTCGGTGTGATTTGGCTCTGGTCGGGGGGGGGGTTTCGGTGTGATTTGGCTCTGGTCTCTGGTCCCCCTACAGTCCACACTAAATTAAGCTCTGGTCGTGGGGGGTGTCGGTATGATTTGGCTCTGGCTGTGGGGGGTGTCTCGTGTGATTTGGCTCTGGTTGTGGGGGGTGTCGGTGTGATTTGGCTCTGGTCGTGGTGGGTTTCTCGTGTGATTTGGCTCTGGTCGTGGGGGGTCTCGGTGTGATTTGGCTCTGGTCGTGGGGGGTGTCGGTGTGATTTGGCTCTGGTCGTGGGGGGTGTCGGTGTGATTTGGCTCTGGTCGTGGGGGGTGTCGGTGTGATTTGGCTCTGGTCGTGGGGGGTCTCGGTGTGATTTGGCTCTGGTCGTGGGGGGTCTCGGTGTGATTTGGCTCTGGTCGTGGGGGGTGTCGGTGTGATTTGGCTGTGGCTGTGGGGGGTGTCTCGTGTGATTTGGCTCTGGTCGTGGTGGGTGTCGGTGTGATTTGGCTGTGGCTGTGGGGGGTGTCTCGTGTGATTTGGCTCTGGTCGTGGGGGGTGTCGGTGTGATTTGGCTCTGGTCGTGGGGGGTGTCTCGTGTGATTTGGCTCTGGTCGTGGGGGGTGTCGGTGTGATTTGGCTGTGGCTGTGGTGGGTGTCTCGTGTGATTTGGCTCTGGTCGTGGTGGGTGTCTCGTGTGATTTGGCTCTGGTCGTGGTGGGTGTCTCGTGTGATTTGGCTGTGGCTGTGGGGGGTGTCTCGTGTGATTTGGCTCTGGTCGTGGGGGGTGTCTCGTGTGATTTGGCTCTGGTCGTGGGGGGTGTCTCGTGTGATTTGGCTCTGGTCGTGGTGGGTGTCTCGTGTGATTTAGCTCTGGCTGTGGTGGGTGTCTCGTGTGATTTGGCTCTGGTCGTGGTGGGTGTCTCGTGTGATTTGGCTCTGGTCGTGGTGGGTGTCTCGTGTGATTTAGCTCTGGTCGTGGTGGGTGTCTCGTGTGATTTGGCTCTGGTCGTGGTGGGTGTCTCGTGTGATTTGGCTCTGGTTGTCGGGTGTGTCGGTGTGATTGGCTGCGGTTGTGGGGTCTCAGTGTGTGGTGCTCCTCTTGTAGGTAACGAAGCAGGACAGTGAGGTGGAGCTGGAGACTTACAGGCAGTCACGGCAGGGCCTGGACGAGATGTACAACGAGGTGTGGAAACAGTACAACGAGGAGAAGAGAATCCACCAGGTCCGTGAGTGTGCTGGGGTGTGCTGATTTGTTGATTGTTTGCTGGGGATGTGCTCTGTGTGTTGACTGTGTGCTGCTCCCTTCAGGAGTTGCAGAAGGAGCTGGAGCTGCAGGTGGGGATGAAGCAGGAGATGGAGATAGCCATGAAGCTGCTGGAGAAGGACACACATGAAAAGCAGGACACACTCGGGGTGCTGCGGCAACAGCTGGACGAGGTCAAAACAATCAACCTGCAGATGTTTAACAAGGCGCAGGTACTGGGGATCTGTACAGGACCACTTGGGGCATCAAACACACCCATGCAGCGCAGGCTGCATATGTTAATAAGCAACTCTTTAAAAACCTGGCTTCCTCTGATCAGTGTTACCTCTCTCCATTCCCATGTGGTTTTGCTCTTGATTTCCACACGTTATTAACTCTCTTTGACTCCTGTACAGTTAATTTTTGCTGCCAATGTAGTTTAAGCTATTGTGATCAGTAGGGCCCACCTAAGCCTCATTGTATTCAGCACATAAGAAACTATTTGGGCTAGTACAGCACAGAAGTCAGTAGGGTGAGGTGACCAAGTGCTTTCAGCAGACCTGCAGCATTGTTAATGTACTGTTATTCTAATGGTGAAAGGGGATTCCATATTGACCCGATGCCTTCCTTGTTTTCACTGCCAGAGCGCAGACAGCCTGGTCCAGCAGAAGAACGAGATCATCACTCGGCTGGAGGAGAAGATTATTCAGATGGAGTCTGCCATGAAACAAATGGACGAGAGGTAAAGGAAGGGAACCAGCCCGTGCTTTCTGTGCAGTGAAGCACTCTGCTCAGGACCGAGCTGATCTGAGGAACTGACATGGATTGAATTCACTCCTGTCACACAGTATTTTTTGTCGTGAAACTTGGTTAGGACATTCTCCAACGGGTTTACGAGTTTCAGAATCTGGATACAAAGAGGTGCCTGTCTGTCAGTATTAATTGTGTACGTATGTATGGAAAAGTGATTTGCAGTGTGCAGGTGTAGAAGTGATGCAGTGCTTTAAACAGATGACAGACAACAAAGTTCACGATCCAAACAATCCTTTATTTATTTTTATAATCCGGGTCGTTTTTCGACCGTAAATAATAATCCCTGGCATTACATAGCAATGTGTACTGCACAGTGAAACCATGGGGTTCAGTACCGAAATAATAAACACAGTATAAACACGCACAAAACACAAACTCGATCACAAGTCCAGAGTGAGTGCTAACATGCAATTGGTGAAATACTATTTGACTGTGTAAGGCAGTGCAGTGCTGGCCTTTAGCAACAGTTCCCGGTACGTATTCGCCATCTAACAAGAATAAACAAGTACAGTTAGAACGACAAAACAAACAAACACGAAACACTCACAGTTACTCTACAGTCCTGGTCAGCGGTTCTCTCACAACCATAACAAAGGAACAGTTCGCTTTACCACGTCCCCATATGTATCGTCAATCGCGCCCCCTTGGTTAGCGAGTGCAACCGTTTCTCCATCAATCCGCAGCTGCCAAATCTCTTCCCGCCTGGGGCAATGACTTGGTGCACTGTGGCTCCGCCCCCTGTCTAGATGGCCGACTTCCACCTTTCCCTGGAATTAAAACAAATATTAAGTTCTTGGCTGAAATAAGAACGTGGACTAGGGTAAAACTTGTTTGAGACTGTCTTTCCCAGAAGCACAAGTGTCATAATGTACAGCTATGGACAAAGGGTTTGCATTAGAAAGCAGTGTGTAATTCAATATGTTAACATAACATTATTCAGCTGGTTTCATTTGACTTTATGAAGCAAAATGTGTTAATTCTATGGGGTTATGCAGTACCTTTGGCCATAGCTTTAGGTGTAGCTGGAGCAAGCTGTTGATCTGCCTGTGTGTAACTTGCGTTTCGTACATATACTGTACATGCATTAGATGTAAATCATTGGATAACTTTTATTTTTTCATGATACGGGTGCCATTTGTCATGTAAGCTGCTAACATATTGTTTCACGTTTAGCACAAAATAAACTGGTGTCTGTCAGTCCTCACAGTACACACACTGCACTCTCTCCCTCCTCTCTTCTCATTTCCCCAGTTACAGTCCAGATTTCAGGGCTGACTGTACTGTATTTGGGGGTGTTGACTGTGCTGTGTGACTGGTGCTGTGATGAGGTTTGGGGATTTCAGGGTGTTGACTGTGCTGTGTGACTGGCGCTGTGATGATGTTTGGGGATTTCAGGGCTGGCTGTACTGTATTTGTTGGTGTTGATTGTGGTGTATGACTGTCGCTGTACTCCCCAGGATGCAGAGCTCGGAGCAGGGAAGGAAGGAGGCCAGCGAGAAGGACCGGGACATGAAGCAGGAGCTGACTGGGAAGGTGGAGGCTCTGCAGAGACAGCTCACAGACTTGGACAAGCACTGGTACGAGTACAGCACTGGCAATATAGCAGAGACAAACCCTTACGAGTTAATGGAATAGGTCATATGTCCATTAATATGACCCTGTGTAATGGTTGTGTATGATAAAAATCACCATCCCCCAAACACCAGCAAAAAAGAAAGTGCATCTGTTATTTTATCCAAACAGTATGCACTGCAAAGAGAAAAGCAAATGTGCCGGTACTATCAACAAGTATTAACTTGTCTATCTGAGTCCTGCTGCAGGGCTCAAAATGAATGCTGGCCATGCAGCAATTGCAGTGGGTACCCTTCTCAATTGCTGCACTGCCCCTCAAAATATATGTCTATTCACAGCCGTTCTGGCTGCAGTGCCCTTTCAGCTACAGCAGCTAGAGAGACGTCTGTATTAGGAAGTGTTTGGATCTGTCTGATCCAAATAATAACACGATTATGTGGTTATGTTGCACTAATTCCATACACACCTGGTGTCAGTTTTTCTGAATGCACTGTAGCTTCGGTCTGTAACGGACAAAAAAAGCCAGCATATCGCAGGTTTAAAACTGAAGCACAAGAGGAACAATAGCAACGAACACAAATGCCTGGAAGTCCAGAGGTGGTGTTTTAACACCAGAGAATACCGTAACCACAGGTTCATGCAGCAGTTCTGATGGTGACAATGAAACGTTAAATTAAAAAAAAAAATTAGAGCAAGAACCAAAAACCAAATCACACGTGTCATTAACAATATGCTCTGATAGTTATAATGAAAGGCGGAAACGCAGTAAAAGGTCAATAATTCATGAAAAAAAACAATTGAAAAGGTTACCATATCAAGCTGAAAAAAGTTATGTTTGTGAACTACATACTCATATTGTAGGTTGCCTAAATAATGTTTTGAGGTACCACAAACAGATTTTAATCGCCAGGGTCATCTGCTGCAGGTAAAACTGAGTTTAATTCTCAAACTGACCATTAAGAACGATGACAGCAGAATGCAAATACTTGAGACTGTAATTAGGAAGTGTCTGACTGGGGGGAAAAAACAAAAAACATTTAGAGAATTAAAAATGAAATGCACTGCAGCTTACTTGATTGCAGAAGAAAAACTGCCATTTACTAAACTTAGCTTTCAGATTGTGATAATGAAAAAGAGTGGTTTGGAAATATCTCATATATATGATACTATGCTTACTGTGGTGTACTTACTATTGTAAATAACAGAACAAACTTGTTCTTTACTGAAACAAAGTACAGTAAAAAAAAAAAAAAAAAAAAAACCATAAGAGCTGGCTGTGTTTACATGTTGTCAGACCAGGACTCCACTACACTGAGCATGCGAGTTGCAGCTTGCCATTTCCAATACAACTGGACACAATTAAAGGTGCGGTCACCAATTCAATACACAACACATCGTAAATATAAAATATGTAGTTCATTGCAGGGATCACCTGCATAGATTACCTATTCAACAGAATGAGGCAACAAACAAGTGAGTACTAAGTACAAGTGAGTGTTAAGTTCCTGTTTTCGTGTTACTTTAGTGTCTTAACAAGTTGTTGTATTTTAAGCAGTTGAATATGGTAGCAACCAACGTAATCATACAGAGGCACCCAACAGCTGGATTTGTATACCCTTTTTTTGTCCTAGGAGCCATTAGGTCCTAAGGAAAAAAGTTAATCTGGAGCCCTATCTAGGCTGCACAACCAACCCCAATATCATTGATCTTGCGTACATTATTATGAGCAGTGTGTTAACAGCGTGAAATACTAAATCAAAATATGTTGTGTAAAGTTGGCTGAAGGGGCATTGATTGGATGTTACTAAAGATGTCCCGAGCATCCTAGATACCCATCTACATGGATTAGCGTCCCACTTTAAGAAGTGCCACAGTATTGTGGTCCAGTCCTAAGAAAATAATGTCACCCTCCGAGAGAGACTGTGTATAATATCCCAGTAGGAGCTGCTACTTTATTTGTTGTTTAAATGTTTCCAATAGTGTATTTATCCATACTGGATGTTACAGCAGCCATTAGTGTCTAGCGACATCTAGTTAAACTGCTTCATGCAGTGGAATGTAGAGTATTTATTTACATTACCAATGGAACCTTTCATTAGAAATTAAACCAAACTAAACAAAATGAATCGGACAAAACAACTGCCGTAAACCCCATACTAAGGTACACTGCAAACTTTCTTATTGAGCTACAGTAGTTCAGTTGGCACCCAATAGACCTTATTAATAAATATACCAGCAACAATAATTGAGTGATTGGGTGACAGTGGTTTCATGATTTATTATATTCAGTACAGAAAACTACTATTCGGTCTTGTTCACTTTTTTTTTCTATTTCTTTTTAAAAACATCAGCAAATCTGTATTCGATATCATGAGAAAGCCTCTGTCTAGCCAACCTCTGCAAGTTCACCATTGCATGTCTAACTGGAGACCACACACACTGCAAACAAGAGCCTCAACCGCAATGCCCACCTGCAGGGGTGCTTATAGAGCATTTAACAGAATTTGGATTGCCAATTGTTTTACCTGCGATTTATTGAGCTGTTGACCTCATCTCGGAGACTGGGGTCAGAGTCTGTAAAGGCAGTACGCCACCAGCACTGTATTACACACGGTCACAAACCTGTTTACGGTGGTATCTGGCAGTGCGTTTCACCAGGGACACAATAAGCCTACACTATCATGTATTTCACAGCGCGGGGCTGGAGAATCAGTTGAAATTGGAGAAGGAGCAGAGACAGGACCTCCAGAGAGAGATACACAGGGAGAGAGACACCACGACCCAGCTGAGAACACAGCTCCAGCAAGTGGGGGGCCTGGAAAAGGTGGGTCTGAAAAGAGAGAGAAAAATTCTATAGCTTTCCTGCTGGTGCAACAACAGCACTACTATAATAATAATAGTAATAAAAGTAAATTACAGCATTATTATTATTATTATTGTTGTTATTGTTATTGTTATTTTCATCAAGGGGATCAGGTGACGCAATAAGCCACAAAAGTTTACCAAGGAATCAGAAGTGGAATTCCAGCCTTATATGCACAGTTCTGGTGGTTTTTATTTTTTATAATACATAGAAATAGACATAGACCCATTTTTATGCCTTCCAAGAGAATGACATTTGCTAGTGTCACGTGAGCACATTGTTTTACTTTTATAGACAATTTACAAACACACTTTGAACAATCCAAAACCCTGCCTTAAATTTGAGAGTTTCATTTTATCGTCCGTCGACTGCATTGCACCAGTATTGCAAAAGAGATGCACACAAAAACAACCCATCTTCCTAGGCAGGGGCCTTCGCTGTCGTCCGTGTGGGCCAGACATACACTATTGACAATGTGTGTATTCTTGTTTTGTATGTACAGTATACCTCCTTTTATCTTTTAACAAATTTACCCCAGTCATTATTCATTGCAAGAATATTTGAAGTGTGCTGCTTGTTGTTTTTCCAGGAGCTGTCAGACCTGAAGGATGAGAAGAAGCAGCTCCAGAAGATCTGTGAGGAACAGGAGCAGGCTCTGCAAGAAATGGGTCTCCACCTCAGCCAGTAAGCACTGCAGAGCCGGCAGGGAAATAAAATTCAACAACAATGGCAATGTCTGATCTGATACGTCATTATGAGAGTTAATGCACAATAATTAATCACTGTCCCCTCAAATATATGCAGTATGGGCCATTTTTGTTCATTTTCTACAATGGTGGCTATCTAGACTGGCACCACCTTCATTGGTAGCTCAGGTAGTATTTTGGATACCACTGCACTTGTGGGATGGATTACTCATTAAAATAGTTAGAATTTTTTTGACAATGATTAACCATTTGGGATGCCAAGCTATTTAGTGAGCTAGGGGTCTGAGTGTGGTAAAGCAGGTAACAAATGCTCCACTCTATTTATTTATTTATTTATCCCTGCGTGTAATTCTCACGCCCCTGTGTCTTGTTTCCTTTTTGTGTAAAGCAGGGCAGGCTTCTAGCTTGTACTGATATCCACTCTAAGAGTACCTGTCAAGCACTGAAACAGTGTTCTAGAGAGGCAGAATACATAACATTTAATTGAAGAGGATGAGGAGACAGAGCACAATATCATGTGAACATTAATACTGGCGCTGTTAGAAGTAACACTGCATTGCATTGCCTTTGTTTTAGATCAAAACTGAAAATGGAAGATTGTAAAGAAGTCAACAAAGCACTGAAGGTAATTGCCTTTCGTTAGCCTGATATGAGGGCTGTCAATACCAAGATGCTGAGTGCTGTATTCACTAAAAATGTACCACGTGCTTAGTAAATACCAGATGTGTTCTTAAAAGAGAACCAAAACACTGATGTTGCAATTTTTAAATGTAACAAATAACTCAGGAGCTCCTACATGCATTGTAATTATGCCGCTGTAGTTCTGTAACATTAGCAGTTTGATTTGATTTATCCTGCTGTGTTGGTTTCCAGCTGCAGTAAGCAGGGCCTTGTAGATTCTGGTCATTAACCTTTCCATGACTGTGTTTGGGATTTCAGGGCCAAGCCTGGCTGAAGGATGATGAAGCAGCTCAGTGTAAACAGTGCCAAAAGGAGTTCTCCATTGCACGCAGAAAGGTAAGCACCTGCTTTTCTCCTTGTACTGAACATATCGGATATTGTGAAACTTCAGTCATTCAAGTAAATCACCGGAGCTCCTGCCAGTCACTGCCCTGCCCTGCTATCAGAGCTCCTGCCAGTCACTGCCCTGCCCTGCTATCGGAGCTCCTGCCAGTCACTGCCCTGCCCTGCTATCGGAGCTCCTGCCAAACCCTGGCGCATGGAGCTTTTTATATATTACAGAATACATGTAGAATGAGTTCCCTGTAATGTAAAGTTACCTCATTTATGTTATGGTGTGTGCTACAGATGGCAGGTGTTTAATTTTTTGCCTGGTAAGAAGCCCTTGTCATTTTTCTACTTGTGACTTTTGTTTTTTGTTTTGCTTAGCATCACTGCAGGAACTGTGGGGATATCTACTGTAACACGTGTTCAAGTAACGAGCTTGCTCTGCCATCCTACCCCAAAGCAGTGCGGGTCTGCGACACCTGCCACACGTTCTTACTGCAGAGGAGCTCCTCCAGCAGCTCCTGAATCCAAGGAGGGAGGGAGGGGAGAGGAGAGGAGAGGAGAGGAGGAGGGGTGCACCTGCCACACGTTCTAACTGCAGAGCAGCTCCTGTCTACACCTGCCTGAGCCTCAGCAATCCACTGGGGATATTTAACTTCTTTGTTAAGCTTTTCTGAAATGGGAGACCTTTATTAGTACGTAGTTGGGGATGAAGCTGCTTGTGTACTATTATGTGAAACAACGGCTGTATTTCAAAATCCAGGTACATTAACTACACTTTCACATTGTGACCTTGCATTCATGTATTTAGCATGAAAATAACTACTGTGCAGTAGAAGTACTGTATGTACCTTCACATGTAGTGAACAACGTACCTATAGGATGCTGTAGATAATGTACTTGTATTTGGATGTGTACACAAACACTAGATACTACGTTACAACCAGTCTTGTATATGGATGTGACTAGATACTCTTAAGACCAGTCTTGTATTTGGATGTGTACACAAACACTGTGTACTCCGTTAAGATCAGTATAAAATTTTGTCGCTCACATGTTGCTTGCAATATTGGGAACATATCTGAAATGGAATGTATTTAGTATGATTGTTTTTATAGATCTTTCCTATAGATTTTGGAGATGTTATTAAGATGCATGAATAAACTGTGTGCCCCATTTTTATGATCATAAAATATAAATAAATAAAAGTACCATAATGTTCTTAATGTTGGGGTTACACATTTCAGGTACTTTACTGATTACTACAGATGTCTATTTTGATTAAATCTTTGCATGCTAGTTCACATACACATTCCAACTGAATGTGTTGCAGTTCATTTTTTATTTTGCATAGCTTTAGTGATTCAGTCATTTTTCTTAATATCAAGATGAAATAGTTTTCTATTGCTGCAATTAAACCCTATATTACTATATTTCTAAATGTGTTAATGCTGGGAAAGAGAATAACAAGACTGTTAAATATGTTTTTAATATTATACTGTAAACATATTTGGTTACTGTGCCTTCGTAACAAATAAATCTAATTCGAAATCAGCATGGGAAATGCGAAACCAGCCATTCATGAGAAGTCTTTTAAACTCAGTCTAGATAATAATATTCCACACCAACTTTTCGTCACGCCACATAATGTTATTGTTATTTATTTATTTTTTTTAAGTGTCTATAAATTGGAAATATTGTCAACAGAGGACAAGCAAAAAATGAAATATTTGTGTAGAAGTTGTTTCACCTTTTAATTAAACCACCGCAGGGTATATTTGCAGAAATTCTTTGCTGTATTGCCACATTCTCATTTTTTTTCATGTATCAAGTCCTCATCTTAAGGTCAGTTTTCCTGTCCTATGTTGCAGCTACTTCTTAATGTGAGCATCATCTTTAAACAATAAAACCTTTTAAATATGCTTCACATCTCAACGCTAAGCAGCATGCTTCACATCTCAACGCTAAGCAGCATGCTTCACATCTCAACGCTAAGCAGCATGCTTCACATCTCAACGCTAAGCAGCATGCTTCACATCTCAACGCTAAGCAGCATGCTTCACATCTCAACGCTAAGCAGCATGCTTCACATCTCAACGCTAAGCAGCATGCTTCACATCTCACAATGCTAAACAGTATGCTTCACATCTCAATGCTAAGTAGCATACTTCACATCTCACAATGCTAAATGCCATGCTTCATATCTCACAATGCTAAACAGCATGCTTCACATCTCACAATGCTAAACAGCATGCTTCACATCTCACAATGCTAAACAGTATGCTTCACATCTCAATGCTAAGCTGCATGCTTCACATCTCACGATGCTAAACGCCATGTTTCACATCTCGCGATGCTAAACAGCATGCTTCACATCTCGCGATGCTAAACAGCATGCTTCACATCTCACAATGCTAAACAGCATGCTTCACATCTCACAATGCTAAACAGCATGCTTCACATCTCATGATGCTAAACAGCAAGCACACTGAAGACTGGACATTGTTTAAACATGGTGCTTTGTTTTTTCAAAAGGCAACAAGAAATAAACATAGTGCTTTCTTTGTTTATAATTTGTAGTGTTTCTCTCCTTTGTGTAATTTACAGTGGAGTGAAAGGGTTTGGAAACACAGAGGCTCAATTGCAGCATACCAGATGTAGTCCACGATGTGTCTCACTAGTGGATTAAGCAGGTTTAGTCCACTTGATGGAAGTTAGTACACCTGCTAATCCCATTTGCAGCGTACCAGAAGTTAATCATCACAGGTAAATCATCTGCTAAATCAGACCAAATAAGATCCTGATTGCAACATTGTACCAAATCCTGTTCAAGTGGATGAACTTAGCACTGTGAAGGATAAGACTAACTTAGTATGCTTGCTCATCCTAAGCATTTACTGCCTAAAATGTTTTGCAGAGACAGCTGCATTTTTCCCTTGAAATGACAAGTACATCTGAAATTTTAATTCTGTACGTTTCTTATGTCCGGTACATTTGGGCAATCAGATCCGTGAGATTAAGTCTCACACAATAAGGTAACCTACAATGCCGAGAAAAAGTTTGTGAACCCCAATGACATTATGGAAATTCCATAGTTTTACCATGATAGCCTTCTTGAATCTTTTCTTAAATATCCAATAGGGTTTATATTAACCAATTCCATGTCTTTTGAAACAAAATGATGTATGAATTAGACAAACAATGAGTAATTAAGATTCAGGGTATGTGAAAAACTAAGTGAACCCCTGGTTTTATCAGCTCAATTAAGGGGATAATTAGAATCAGGTGTTTAAATAATTAGGTAGATCTTCAGGGGTGAGTTTGGGAGCCCCACCTTATATAAAAATCAGAAACTTTGTGAGTTTGGTCTTCACCATACAGATGTGTAGAAACACGTCATGCCACGATCAAAAAAAATCTCTGAGGACCTCAGAAAAACAGGCATTGATGCTCATCAGTCTAGAAAGGGTTACAAAACAATTTCTAAGGATTTGGGGCTCCACCAATCCACTGTCAGACAGATCTACAAATGGAGAAAGTTCAAGACCATAGTCACTCTACCCAGGAGCGGTCATATTACCAAAATCTCCCCAAGAACGAACTGTAAAATCATCAACCAAATCACAAAGAACCCCAGAGTAGCATCCAAGGATCTGCAGCCCACTCTCGTCTTGGCTAATGTGAGTGTTCATGACTCAACTATCAGAAAAAGACTGAACAAGAATGGTATTCATAGAAGGATAGCCAGGAATTAACCACTGCTCTCTAAAAAGAACATTGCTGCCCGTTTGAAGTTCGCCAAAGAGCACATAGATGATCCACAAGACTTCTGGAACAATGTTCTCTAGACAGACTAGTCAAAGGTAGAACTTTTTGGCCTCAATGAGAAACGTTATGTTTGGTGAAAACCAAACACTGCTTTCAAAAAGAAGAACCTCATCCCAACCGGAGAGTTGGGATGAGGTGAGAGTGTGATGGTTTGGGGCTGCTTTGCTGCCTCAGGTCCTGGACAGCTTGCCATCATTGACACAACCATGAATTCTGCATTGTATCAGAAGATTCTAGAGGAGAATGTCAGGCCATCCATCCATGAGCTGAAGCTGAACCGAAAGACAATGATCCTAAACATACAAGCAGATCTGTAAAAGAATGGCTGAAGAAGAAGAAATTCCACGTTTTAGAATAGCCTAGTCAAAGTCCGGACCTAAACCCCATCGCGGCAGGACCTGAAGTGAGCGGTCCATGCACAGAAGCCCTCAAGTGTAACCAAGTTGAAGCAGTTCTGTAAGGAGGAATGGGCCAAAATTCCTCAAAAACGATGTGACAGACTGACCAACAGTTACAGGAAATGCTTAGCTGAAGTCATTGCTGCTCAAGGGGGTGCCACCAGTTACTGAATCTAAAGGTTCACATACTTTTTCACACATGGATATTGAACGTTGAATCATTTGTGGATAAATAAATGTTGTAAAAGTAGCATATTTTTGTGTCATTTGTTTAATCAGGTTATTTTTTATCTATTATTAGGACTTAGATTAAGATCTAATAACATTTTAGGTTTGAAATATGTGAAATATGTGAAAATCCTAAGGGGTTCACAAACTTTTTCTTAGCACTGTATATAATAAATAATAATAAAAAAAAAATACATAAGCTTGTGCAATTCTAAAAAGAAAAACTTGTCCAAGGGACAAAATACTAGAAAATATACTTGCCTTTCTTAAAAATTGTCCCCTCCACATCACACAAAAAAGTAGACTATAACTTGTAGTATTTTGGTTTTATTTAACAGTGACCTCTGTCAATCAATTAGTGATTAATGGGCTGATCAAGACTTGTAGCTTGACTAGTTCACTACATTCTTCATGCTGCGTGTCAACATTGCAGGCTGGTGGAGGTGCTGTGATGGTGTGGGGTGTTTTCATGGCAAACATTGGGCCCCTTGATAAAAGTGGAGCAATGTTTGAATGCCACAGGATATCTGAACATCATTGCCAATCAGGTGCATCCCTTCATGGCAGCAGTGTATCCATCTGCTAATGGATTTTTTCAGCAGGATAATGCCCCATGCCACAAGGCTAGGATTGACCAGGAATGGTTCCACAAACATGACAGTGAATTCAGCTTACTGCAGTGGCCAGCCCAGTCACCAGATCTCCATCCAATTGAGCATCTGTGGGATGAGATGGAACGAGCTATTCACAGTAGAGATCCACTACCAGCCAACTTGACACAACTGTGGGAAGCATTGGAGTCAACATGGGCCAGAATCCCTGTGGAACGCTTTCGACACCTTGTAGAGTCTATGCCCCGATGAATTGAGGCTGTTCTGAGGGCAAAAGGGGTGCAACAAAAATATTAGGAAGGTGCTCAGAGTGTGTGTGTGTGTGTGTGTGTGTATATATATATATATATATATATATATATATATATATATATATATATATATATATATATACACACTGCCTATAGAAAGTCTACACCCCCTAGAACTTTAGGATAATTGGATAAGTTTTTGATTGGATTTAGATCGAGGCTCTGACTGGGCCACTCAAGGACATTTACCTTTTTTTTCCTTAGTCGCTCCAGTGTAGCTTTGGCTGCATGCTTTGGGTCATTGACATGCTGAAAGGTGAACTTCCGTCCCAGTTTCAGCTTTCTTGCAGAGGGCAGTAGGTTTACCTCAAGGACTTCTCTGTACTTTGCTCCATTCATTTTCCCTTCTATCCTGACAATGCCCCAGTCCCTGCCAATGAGAAACATCCCCATAACATGAGGCTGCCACCACCTTGCTTCATAGCAGGGATGGTATTCTTTGGATGATACGCTGTGTTGTCTTTGCATTTAGGCAAAAAAAAGTTCAATTTTAGTTTCGTCAGACCACAAAACTTTTTGCCACATGGCTACAGAATCTCCTGAGTATTTTTTTGCATACTTCAAATGGGATTCAAGGTGAGCAGTCCCAACCCGTCGCCATGGTTTCTCCAATAGAGGGCCGTCCCGCAGCTGCTTACAATGGAGTCGTTCCGGGTACTTGCAACTATGCGCCCCTCCTAATATGGTTACCTTTCGGTTTCCACCTACCATCAAGGTGGTCCATCTAGGAGGCAGCATACTACTGTCCTTACACGGCATCCTTTCTCCTTGGGAGGGAGATTTGCAACATCGATTCTTTCTCTATCACAGGGGGTGTAGACTTTCTATAGACACTGCATATATATATATATATATATATATATATATATATATATATATATATATATATATATATATATATATATCCTTCTGGGCATTTTGCAAATATGAGGATGTCATCAGCAAATCAAAGGTGATTCAAGCAGGATAAATTTTTTTCAATTTTGCAACATGTCCAGAAGATTTACAAATAAGAATAGAAGAACTACAAGAGGCTTACATCAAAGCAGGTTTGAAAATTAACCTGAAGAAGACTCAAGTCATGATCAACAAATATACAACTTCAAATGCAATTTAAGTTAATGGGATCAAACTTGGGAAGTCAATAACTATGTATATTTGGGACAGTTAGTTAGTTACGGCAACGGAGAACCAAAATGTGCGAAATCATCAGAAGAGTAAAAATAGGCTAGAGAGCCTTTGGAAGATTAAACATGGCTCTGAAAGGGAAACTACCCTTATGCCTCGAGAAGAAAGTCCTCAACCAATGTGTACTGCCAGTGCTAACTTATGGATACCTCAATACAAAAATGACAAACGACTCATCGGAGTATGGAAAGATGCATGCTGGAAATAACAAATGACAGGAAAAGGAAACAATGGATAAGAGCACAAACAAAAGTATGCAATGTTATTATAAGACCGAAAAAACTGAAATGACAGTGGGCCGGACATGCAGCAAGGAGATGCTAGATTGGATCCCAAGAGATAAAAAGCGACCAAGAAGAAGACCTCCAGGAAGATGGCAAGATGAAATGAGGAAACACGCCGAAGCAACGTGGACGAGGGACGCAGCAGATAGGCTTTTGTGGAAGAATCTTGGAGAAGCCTTCATCCAGCAGTGGATTGAAAAAGGCTGAAGATGATTGTAGGTTCTATAGACATTGTCATCAAAAATATATTGCAAATGTCATGGACTTTGTTATGTTCTTATGATATTAT
This sequence comes from Polyodon spathula, assembly GCF_017654505.1. Lineage (NCBI taxonomy): Eukaryota > Metazoa > Chordata > Actinopteri > Acipenseriformes > Polyodontidae > Polyodon > Polyodon spathula. Next base: position 22,989,425 of record NC_054545.1, read on the forward strand.
ATTATCAAGAATCTGCATTGAATGGACCTTAATCTAATTTGTCTAGCTTTGCCTAGAGATAACGATCAACCTAACACCTTGAATGCACCAGGCACTCAGGAAACAAAAGGCTAATCAAACCCGTCTCTGTGATTTAATTAACCCGTCTAGTGAGAGAGGTGGTTTAGGATAGTAGTCTGAAAAAGACAGAAAAATAGCTTAAAAGATTTTAAGACAAATTTCACATGATATTGATTTAATATCACTATGAGCACAAGATGCAAGCGATTTTATTCTTAAATTGCCTAACAAGTATAGAATAACCCAGGTAATAAATTCCTAAGAGAATTAAACTGTTTGCAATGCCAAACCATAACCAAACCATAACCAAAGTTGCAACCAGACATGTTTGGTGTCTAAAGAAATGTAATTTCTTATGGTAAAAATAACGGGAATTCAGAATAAAATCTGGATTATTTAGCAAAAGTTATGCACGTTTTAAAGTTCCCCCTTTCCAGATTATGATAACACCATGTAACAATTATTATTATTTATTTTTTTTGTTCCTGGGTAGTAAGTGTTATTTCCTAATTGCTTATGCCTCAAAAGTATAGAAAATGGCTGTTATTTCCCACAAACTTTGCTTTTGTGACCAGGACAGTGATATTTCAAAATATCACTATTTCCAATGGGAAAACGGGCAAATGTGTGTCTTTTCGTTCACATAAAGTCAGAAAAATACAACATATGAATCCAAATTAACATGTATTTATACTAAAGTAATACAAAAATGACTACAAAAGATTTAGAAGTGAGTGGTTTTTCGAGATTCACGATTATACTGTAAATACTCAAATAAAATACCATCTTTCTAAGAAGAGATTCCCAGTATTGAATCATTTGCTCATGTTGAACAAACACGATTCATGAACTTTGAACAGTCTGGAATGTGGTCTATTTTCGGCTTCTTGTAAAGTGTAATTCCGCCATTGTTTTCAGAGAGCAATATTAAAAACGGGTTTGTACATTCCAATAATAACCACAGCTCTAATTGGAGGTCCCACCAAGATCTTGACTATCAAAGGTATCTCTTTATCCCCTACAGTTCTTGGAGGTCCTTTAATTTATTGCTCTTAAGAATATATTAACTGCCTACAATAGTACCCACAGCATGATTGTACATTATTGTAACACAATTTATATCTCAGACTTAAATTCGATTAGACTGGTGAAACAGACTCTCTCGGTAGGTTTGTATTGACGATACAAAGGATTTTTGTGATTTAAACATTTTTTTTTTTTAATAAATAGAATTCATGGATGCATACATGATTTTTAAATGAAATTAATTCTGCCATACTTGCGTTCTGCTTTATTTTAATATATACATCCAAATATCCAAGCCACTTAAGTATTCTCTATTGATGAAGAAGTTGTTTTATTTGAAATGTTAAACATAAAAAGGGGCAGTTTTAAACAGCAATCTGAAGGGGCCGGGCCGCTCTCTTTCTTCTCGACACATGTACGGATTTAGCGCATATCCCTGCATACCGTATAACTTCAATTTGGCACACTGCGTTTATTTTAAACTGATCACAATAACTGCAGCCCTTAAACAAGGGTGGCGATTATTACGAGGATGGCCTTTATTAATAGCCTATTAGGTGGGAGTTGGGAGGTCAGGGAGTACTGTATCAGCGAATCAGGAGTGTGCATTGGTTGTTAAGGGCAATGCTGGTGCGGCAGTTCAGTCCAAGAGAGTGACGTAGATGTTTTTTCTGCACCAAACATTACCTCAGAATATCAGCTTGATTTCTGTAAAAACTCAGTAAATCCCACCTGTTTATTTTTTTTCTCACTGTAACTTGCTTGTTTGTAATTCCTCTGCAAGAGAAACCGAAACTAAATCATCTTATAGATAGTAAGCACTTTTATTGGTAGGGGATTGAGTACAGGAATTACAATTGAACTGAAAACAAAACAACAAAATCACCTATAACTTCAGAAGGACTGGTGTTCTGTACGTAGTTTATCTTGTTTTCTTTCAGAACTGTACTACCATAAAACAAAATGTGCTTACTATGTGTGTGTACATTAGTTTGTAATTTACGTGCTAGATTGAGACTACTTAGAGTCCCATGCTTTTTGCTAATATGAAATAGCACAAAATAAAACTAAATACAATGACACTTAAAAACCATTATATATATATATATATATATATATATATATATATATATATATATATATATATATATATATATACATAGAATGACATTTTTAAATTGTGAGGTTTATACAAAAATAAATTAAATAAATACTTGCAATAGTAGTTGTCAAAGCTCAGCTGTTACCATAGACACATGTGGGTTAAATAGAGAGAATAGAATGTATGAAACGGTCTGAAGGGAAACGGAAGCTCTGACTAGCACGTGCGCAGCGGTATAATTTGGAGCGAATTGTTTTGGAATTAAAATTGTGATGGAAGAGAAGAGATGTTTGTTTCTAAAATGTCGAAACCACTCTTAACAATTAAACAATGCTGCAAAAAAATTAGCCTGGCCAACTGTTTAAGCCACTGGAGACAGCCACTGGCATCAGTGAATAAGAATATGTTGTAGGAATGTATTGGGAACGTGCCACTGCTGAGCGAAGTGGAAATACATGATTTTAAGGGACATGAGAAAGATGCAGTTAAGAATAATTTGCTGCTTGGGCTCAATTGCCAGAATGCCAGCTTATCCAATACACTGATTTGTCTCATGTACCCTGTGTTTTTTTTTTTTTCTTCAAAGAACAGTATTCACTGATTGTAAGTGACAGACGACAAACCATGAAAAAAGAAAATGCAGCGTTCTGTTGTTTGCTTATGTTTAATTTTTAATTTTAACATATGTGCTAGAGTGCTCCTTATTAATACACATGTAAAATATCCAAATTTTCTTTCCGTAATTGCTTTGAGTTAAGGCTGAATTGTACAACAATCTGAAATAATGTGTCTCATTCAAGCTTTTTTCAAGAACTCGAACAATTTCCAACTGTGTGTTGCAAGAGAAATAGCGCCGCACACTGGGCAGCTTTATGGGCTTCCTTTGTGTGTAGACTTGGGTGATCAACCATGGATGCAAAGACCCGTATCTGCCAGCAGAGAAGAGAATGAGCTCTAGGCATTGTAATTCCTCTCTCTTGAAACTAAGGAAAAGTGTGACAATTCTTCAACAGCATCATACAGAAGTCCTACATTTTGAATACTGCAGATCCTGCTTGCTAGCCCAAGGTACACGTTTCTCTCACAGCTACTGCAACTTGCATCTGTTGATGCTTTTGTGAAATGTTTGTACAAGGTAGGGTACTGCATCCAAACAGTCTTTACTGTCCTAAAACTGGAAGTACCCACCTAGCACTCAGGATTGATAAAGCTTCATAACATAATTCCTACTCATGTTTGTTTAATAGAGGGAATATGACTTGTCAAAAATATCTGAAAGTGATTAATTCCTGTCACTTCATCAGCAGCGTCTCCAACACTTAATTCTAAACAGTGGTTCATACACTTCCAAATTAATATTTCTGGATAATCTTTCACAAGTCTAGAAGCTACTCCAGATTTACTAACTAGCTTACATATGCTCCATCTGAGGCACAGCAGATTAGATGTTCTTCGAGATTTTTTTCTGTGAAACCATGATGGGAAAGAGCTGAAAGTGATGCTTTATATATTGTTTCTGCATTAGTTGCATTAAGTTCAACTAAATCTAGTTAGTATATTACAGGTTCTTCTGAATCACAAAGACATGCCCTAATGTAGATGATTAAAACAAACTTTTTACTGACTAGTAGATTCATCATTCAGAACTGCCAATTTGGATTCACTGTCTAGAACACTTGCCACAAGCTTTTTCCTCATTTCGTTGGCAATATGATGATAAATATTAGCACTTCCCAGAATGCAAGGTACATCAAGACCATTTAGAACTTGCAAACCAGTGTCAGTAGGCTGATCAGTAAATGGCCTCCCTGACTGCTATCCTGTAAACAGTCCAAAAAACTTTATCTATTTTTTCATACTGATCTGACATTTTCAATTTTTTTTTCTTTGGGCTGTCTTATAATTCTCAGCTCCCTTATGTGAAAGAATTCTTGTGTTTAAATATATTTTTCCTGAGACAGCTGCTGACCATCTTTGGGGTTTCTAGAAGATACCTACAGCTATTACCCATTCATCAGATAGGTGAACATGTTTGCCAGAGTTTGGGCCCAGTGACTAACTTTGCACTTAAATTGTACCTCATCTTTTCTTCAGCACAAATCAGCCAAGGGTATGTCTTCTTTTTTTCTTAAAACTGGTTTTGTGTCCAACATTCAGGATCATCTTGTGTATTCTGTGGTGTCTTAATCAACGGCAGAAGCTGTGTTCAGCGAGTGTCTCCTTGGCCTGCTCTGGTCCCAAGCAGGAAGAGAACCTGCCGTGCTTATCTTCCAGTTCTGATTATGTACTTGATAGGGAACCTATAGAAATTCTAACAAGCCCAGTTAACCAGAATGGCAACTGCTAAATATCTGTCAGTAAACACGGACGGTTCTACAGATCAAAATAAAAATACATTTTTAAATGTTCATTTTTCAGGAAAATAAAATGGATGTCTAATTGATGTTAATTCTGACTCGGGAACCTCACATAAAGACTAGCAAGTTTAAATAGGTACTAGTTCTTCAGACTACTACTACGATTGAGTAGTATGTACAGATTAAACATATTCATATTAAAAATGAGTTTACCAGATTATAAACATTCAATTCAAAACATCTATAGGAGACTAGGAGTGTATGATAAAAGTTTGGTGAAGATCGATGCAAAATGAAGGCCGTTATGTTCCCCTTGTATAGTGTGACAGATACAATTGGTGTACAAAGGTCCAGTTAAGTCCCCCACACCACAAAAATCTGAAAGCTACAGTGCTGTGAAAAAGTATTTGCCCTGTCTCATTTTCTGCATTTTTTGTACATTTTTCACATTGAATGTGGTCAGATCTTTTTGTGGGTTGTAGAAGTATATAGGAGTCTGAGAGAAAAAAATGACACCAAAGTTTGGTGCTTCTTTCATTTGTTTGGTATGCAAGGTAATCAAACATGCAATCTTCATGTGTGAACAAGTTATTGCCCCCCCCCCCCCCTAGTTAACTCAACCCAATTAAAAGGGTAATAAGGGTCAGCTGTCTGAATACTTTGGTTCACAATCAGGCCTGATTTGGGCCAGCTCTGCCCAATATAAATCTGACTATCTTTGGCCCTTACCATCAGAGTGAAGTTGTCAGCACACAGATTCTAGAGGCACATCATGCCACAATTAAAAGAAATTCCTGAAGACCACCAGGAAAAAAAGGTATCTATGCCCCTCAGTCTAGAAAGGGTTACAAAACTATTTCTAAGGCTCTGGGGCTACACCAAACCAGTCAAAGCCATATTGTCCAAATGGAGAAAGTTTGGGACAGTAGTAAATTTTCCCAGGAATGGCCATCCTGCCAAAATCTCTCCAAGAGCAAGGCGTAAAATCGTCCAGGAAGTCACAAAGAACCCTAGAACATCATCCAGGGATCTGCAAGTCAACATCAGAATGGTTGAAGAACACAATATTTAGTTTTGGAATGGCCTAGTCATAGTCCAGACCTAAACCCATGGAAATGTGGCAGGACCTGAAATGAGTTTATGCTCAAAAACCCACAAATGTTACTGAGTTAAAGCAGTTCTGCCTGAAGGAGTGGGACAAAATTCCTCTACGGCACTGTAAGAGACTGATCAATAACTACAGGAAGCATTTGGGTAGTTATTGCTGCTAAAGGTGGTGTAACCAGTCAGAGTCTAAAGGGGTGATTTGTTCACTCAGGGTCCCTTTTATCAAATATTAGATTCTGGTTGAAGATCTGAACATTGTGTAAGAAATATGCAAAAATGCAGAAAATCAGACAGGGGGCAAATACCTTTTCAACTGTGTAACTGTATATAAATGATGGTGTTGAAGGCACAATCTTGGAGACTTGTGTGAATTGAGCCCTTATTGAAGCACATGTTTAATACCAGCATTAAGCACATTGGAAAACAGAGCCTGCTGAGGTAGCATAACTAGAATGGTTGTTGCCACATCATACTGCAACACATTAAACTCATTCAAGAAATTATGAATTCATCACATTTCTATGTTAGCCACAGTTACTCAAGTTTATTAACTTTGCGCAATACACAGAATTAAACAAACCAAAAAAAAAAAAATTACTTCCATGACAAAAGGTTTAAAATGTTTGCTCTGTATTGCGTCTTTAGGCAAGTTTCCACAGAATTTTAAAAAAGCAACTCAGAAACATGCTCTTCCACAGAATATAAAAAACCCACACTCCGATTTAAGGTCTTACACCTTAAGAAAATAATGGCTGGAAATCCTTGCAGCTTTCAACCGAACATCAGTGTTCATATACATCTTAACCATATATTTACAAAAGCATGTCTGTTCATGCTATCAAATTGTAAGGGAACAAATCTCAGGAAATGGTTACTCTCAAGACCCTATAATACTAAACTGAAGGCCATTAGCCCTTGGTTACTTACTGCTGAAAAAAAGTGTCTACGGAAACTTAAAGACTTACACAGAACAAAAGTGAAGACCAGCAACTAACTTAAATTTAAACATCAAAGGGTTAGGCTGCCGAGACATCTTCCATCCTTCCTATTTTAAACGACAACCCTGATTTCTAGAACAGTAAGCAAACCCTCTTACATCTGTTACAGCAGAGCTGGAGTCCATGTATTTATTTTATTGTACAGAATTCATTTCTTTTCTTCCATTGAAGCTGCTCACATTCCCCATCCTCCACTCATGTTTATGCTGCTTGACATTCCAGCCATTCCATTCACGCCCACCGAGCCACGGCTTCCACTTCCATAGTAGCTACTATTGATTCCACTTTGACTACCTGCAAGTACAAAGAGAAGAGCTTTACTGACCCATTTCAACTGTTATTCACCACTATTTACTGACAAGGCCAACAGAAAAATTTAAGCAGCAGGACCCACCTCCCCCCTGTCAAGGAAACAATCTGGCAACGCCTGCCCAAAATAAAGTATGCTTCAGGACAAAACTGGGTAAACTAAACAGTTGTCTGTCAAATATTCCAGTGTTCCACTTATGGTTATCAGCCATGTTAACCCTTTGCAGTCCATTTATTCAGTGCTTGTCAAGTCCAATTTATTTTCCCACACGCTGTTTAAAATCCCCCCCCCCCCCCAGAGTAAAATAGGTTTAAAATATATTGAATCCCAAAAGCACACTCAATACTGCATCTCCAGCCAAGCCCCATCCCTTGTTTGCTGTATTTTTCACATACCTCTTTATAGACGTGCATACCGATAAATCCTCTCCTGATCACTCGTTTTATCACCAAACTCCTCAATAATGCGATAGTCATTATTTTTACTATAACATCCCAAAAAGCTCTGCAAATGTCTGTGATATTCTTTGAGTGCTGGAAGCAGAAGCAGCTATCTCCATTGTTATACCAGTGTTATCTCTGTAGTATAGGGCCTTTGTGTATTGCTCAGACCTGCCCCCTTTTTTTTTGGCTTCTCTCAGCTCCTATCGTTCTTACTTGGCCATTGAAAGGTTTTCTCTGCTTATCCGGAGAAAAAACGACTACAGACCTGTGCTTGACGTCTTTTTGATGATGTCGGACAGGGTCCAACATTTGACTGGAAAAGGAAAATTGTAATGTCGGACCTGGTCCGACATAGGACCACAATGGGTTAATGGTTCGGGGCCTCACCTAATTCTTTCAATACTTTTGTATTCAGCTGTTTTATGTCAGTTCAGAATCATGTAATGTCATTAATTACTACGAATAATTCAGACTATTTTGTTTTTTATAAAATAAATGGTTTTGGTTAGGGTATGCAGGCCAAGTGTTTGTTGATGCCTGGCAGTACCAACCAACAAACCTGAACACCCAGATCAAGCATGAAGCCGCAGTTATCCATACTGACGGCAGTCACAATCATCTGGGAAGTCTTGTCACAACCTTTGACATATGTTACATATTAAGGAATATTAAATCTGAACCATCTACATGCAGCAGCGTGTGCAATGAGCTCCCAGAAATGCAGCCAGGTTAGTGCCGAGACTGCCGATGCTTTTTCATTGTACTAAATAAATAAATAAATAATAAAAAAACACCGTTTGATAATCATAACCGCTGGAACCCCAATATAGGGATGCAGTGTTTAAGCAGATCACAGTAGTTTGCTGGATTTGCAAACTCACCGGACTTGCTTCTTGGGTTTGTTCTAGATGTTAGGATTGCAAACCAAACCAAAGTTGTTGTGGATTGGCCACAGAGATGCCAACTTTTAAAAGGAAAAAACAGTAGCATGTGCCCAGCAAACTAAATTAAATTTAAAAAAAAAAAAGCATATTCTTTTAAGGCCAGTGGCTGCTAAGCGGCATATAAAATTCATTCTCTATAGAGATTAAACCAACTCTGATTGAACTGTTGGAAAACAGAGAGAAGCTTTCAGAAATACTGTTGGACTAGCTGGTTCGAAACAAGACAGACTACAGCAATTAATATTTTGAATTTGTTTTAAAAATTGCTTTTTCATACCAACAAGAAACAAAAGTAGAAAGTATGCTATGTTTTACTTGCAGCCTTGTTATTTATGACAACTTGTTTTATGATCTCTCTGCTTTCGATGCCACAGAGCTGCAGACATTTCAACTGACGATTTCTGAGTCAAGAAATGCAGCTTTGCATGAAGAGAACCTACGTGCATCTGCAACAGCGAGTTGGAGTCATGCCGGCCAGCTTGTTTACAGAGAAGTCTATCCCAGTATTCATAGTAAAAACGAGTACTAGTATCACTCAAAACACACTGACACGCAAACCGGGATCTTAGGTACTGGAGGGAGGAGAGTCCGATTCCTGTTTCCAATTATTTTAAACTGACACAGTAAGTAACATATGAACACTCACGTGGCAGTTTGTGAAGGACCCCTAATCCGCTTGCTCAATAACATGGCTGTCAGTAATAACAGCTTGAGGGAGCCAGTTAGAACGCCAATACAACCGTCAACAGTGGAAATGTATATTTAGACTAATGAAATTAAAGAATTTAACTAGAAAACCTACACGTAGTATAAAAAGAACTCTTCATGAACGCTCATGGGAGTGTATATAGATATTTTTTTTATTTTTAATAAAAATCATAGCTTAATACCTCTTTGGCATAACGCCGTAGCAGAACCTCCAATATAGTAGCTGCTATGGTCAGATCGTAGCAGTTGGCATCTCTGTTGCCGACCAATAGCTTTCGACGGCCGATTCATTTTTATGGCACGTTACATCATAGATTTGTTTACCATCCAGGCCTGCATTTGAGAGAAGTTGTACAGCGGTAGCACAGAGGCAAAGATTTGTGTATCTATGGCTAAGGTAAGCTTTACCAACATTGATACACTGGAGTATATTCAAGAAGCACTTGCACACCAATGCTTTGAGTTCACCTGGTTTCAGTTTTTTTTTTGTTTGTTTTTTTTAAAAAAACACTAATAAAGCAATCATAAGCACCTGCACATTGAAGGAACCTCTCAAACTCCTAAAGGTGGAGGGGCTGCCCAAGAAGGCCTGGCTGTCAAGAACCCAGCTGGTGGGCAGGACAGGATTTAGTATTTGCAGCAAGGCTGGTACAAGGCACTTTCAAAGATGGCATCTACCTATACCAGAGGAGTCATTGAAACCTATCTGGCTTACCGTACATCCGTACAGAAAAATCTCCACTAATAAAAAAAAAAAATCACAAATCTAAGAAATTAAGTTGTGTTTAACAGCAGATGGCTGCTAATAAAATGAGGGCAGAATCCTGGACCCCCAAGTCGACACTCACTGTACTCACCGTAGCCGCCCATGCTGGTCTGGGTGCTGTAGCCACCCGTGTATCCACCACTCAACTGCTGATTACTGGGGCCGTAAGTGGACTGGTTTGCTGAAGGAAAAACATGAAAGTCAGCATGCATTAGACATGAAATGATACTATACAGTATCCTGTATAAGGCGAGGTATGATAAATACCATGGTCACCTTAATATCACGGTATAAAATCATGCAAGTTATAAAAATGAGGGCTTATTAAAAATTAATAGTGCAAGTTACTTTGAAAATGAGTAATTCCCCAAACACACAAAACAAAATACGCCACACTTTCCTTCACTGAATGCTTTAACACTTTGCAGTCCTATGTCTGATATCAAAAAGATGTCAAGCACAGGTCTCTAACCGTTTTTTCTCTGGAAAAAGCAGAGAAAACCTTTCAATGGCTGAGTGAGACTGATAGGAGCCGAATGAAACCGAAAAAGAAAAAAAGGCGTTTATCTTCTAGCCCCATGCACTACATAGATAACACTGACAAAGAAGATGACTGCCTCTGCATCCAGCGCTCAAAGACTCGGACATTTGCAAAGCTATTTGAGATGTTATAGTAATAAAATAATTACTTTGATTGCATTGGAGTTTGGTGATAAAACAAGTGATCAGGAGAGGATTTATCAGTATGCACGTCTATTAAAAGGTCTCTGAAATACAGCAAACAAGGGGTGGGGCTTGGCTGGAGATGCAGTACCGAGTCCTTTTGTGATTCAATGCTTTTTAAACCCGTTACGCTGAAAAGAAAATATTTTAAGACAGCACATGTAAAATAAACAGTGCATGTGAAAATAAACTGTGAACCTGACGCACCTGACAAGAGCTGCATAAATGGACTACAAAGGGTTAATGTATACAGCAAGTTAATTGAAAGTGAAATGAAGATTTCTCCCGATACATAAGTATTGGACATATTAATCTCGCTTTTAAGCGACTTGATATTGAATTCATTGTGCTGTAGTTCTACAGCGCTTAAGTTAGCAGAGACAGCAAAGTGATCCCTATCGATCATGCCTAATTCTGTAGATGCCAAGCGTTTCAGTATGGACAAGCCTTCACAATGCAACGAAAGGGCATGAATGAGAAGACTGCCAGCAGGTGTTCTGCACTGACTTTAAAGACTACTGGACTTGTCCAACATTTGTTAAAACTGGAATTTCTTTAAAAAATGCAAAAATTGGAATTTGTAAATTAATGCAATTGAGCTACAAATTACTTTTCTGCAATTTCACTTTTTTTTTTGCAAGGTAAGGCCCTAGCTATTATTGAAGAGCATAGTTTTTAGCACAGGGGCCAAATATGTAAAGCAAAACTAAAATAAATAAATAAATGTATTAACATAAATGTTGTATGCTATTGGGTTTATGTTTACAGTTCACGTGACTACTATTAAGCTTCAAATATTACAAATGAGTATACATCCAAAGTTTCACCCAATAAATCTAAAACGTTTTGAAAACTAAATAACTTGTTTAAGCAAAACTTTGAGAATAAGTAGGCAGTCACTTATGTCTGGTGCCAGGAGATACGTTTAAATGTATTCATTTTTTTGTTTGTATTTTTTAGCAACCAGCAAAAGAGAGTATAGTTTATCATTGGTCATGGCCAACTACACTCACCTACAAAACTAACTGAAGAGCGGGAGTGAGGTGGGCTTGGTAATTCAGCACCAGCACGTTTTCTGGTGCTAAACTTTCAAAACAGTTTAGCACCAATTTTCAAAAACGACTTGCACCCTGATAAGTGAAAATAGGCTAAATGTAAGCTATGCTACGAATCTACCAAGTTATTCAGCTCTTTGCAGTGTTTTTACTATTTCTCTATTGAGTTGTATGTGCAACCTTTTCCTACACCACTATTCATATACCACGGTAAACAGCAAACTGGAGTACCGACTCACCTCTAATGCTGTATTACATTTTAAAAACGTGGCTGCCAGCTGCAAAATGTTTGCATTTTTTATCACTTCACCCAGTCCTTAGTCATGGGATATTCCATGTTCTTGAAAGAGATTAAGCAGTTTAAATGAAGTCTGACAGACTGTGGAAAATTTTTAACCCACACTGCAGTCTCAGTATATTAGATTTAACTTGAATCACAATGATATGCCCCAAAGTAATGCACTCTAGGTTCCAGGCAAACAAACAGAAGCCTAAAACATACCCATTGTTCCCATAATCTGGTTTCCATAGGCGCCATTATTTCCTCCAGCAGTGGAATTCAGGAAAAGCTCAACATATCTATGTTCTTTATGGAGAAAGAAGAAAAATTTAGGAAGTTTGAAATGACTCAGGTCAGTGTATTCTTACCAGCTTGTTTCCTGGTTTCAAAAACTTACGCATATTTGCTTTGTCTTTAGACATGGCAGCCACAGCATCCTCGTGAGTAGCAAACTCCACATCGGCCTCCCCGGTTACCCTGCCATCGGGGCCAATCTCTATGTGAACTCTTACTGGGTTCAGCGGTGAGAAGAACTGAGGAAAATCAAAACTGCACAATTTAGCAACGTGCACTACTTTGCATAGCATTAACACTAGTACTCATGTGAAATACAAAAACAACTAAAAACATACCAATTAAACTTTCCAATAGTGAAGATTGCAGTCAGCAGCAGAAAGTAAAAGCAGGTCACACTTCCTTGAAGCTACACAACCAGTTTTACAATCCTTAAGCCCCTTTCACACTGGCAATCGTACCCAGGTCCAGACCCAGGTCACAATCCAGTGAACCACCTCAGGATGTGGGTCGACATGCTTTGACCCGGGCTGAGCGAGACAAAATGCTTGACGGCCGTTCATGAGCCAACGCAATAACAAACAGCCACTCCTGCATGAAGGTTGCACTTCTGCAAGGAATGTCTGTTTATTCTGTTTAGCCATATAAGAAACATTTGCTCTATTCAACATTTTGGCTGACTCTTCAATCCAGAGAAACTTGGATGGAAGTGTCAGTAGCATGCTGCTTCCGGTGCATTAAAACGCATATTGTGCACTTTTGTCTGTCACCCAGGTCAATCCTGCTTTATCAAAAGCAGTGTGAAATCCTGTACCCGACCCGCATGACACTGGGTCCTAACCCGCATAGGTAGAGCATGCCAGTGTGAAAGGGGCTGTGTTTCAAATGCAAGTATGCTGTATGTTGTACCACATACAAAATGTGTGTTAATTCAACCAGCAAATAGCACCTCCTTTTAGGTCAGATCCTACTGAAGAGCATACTGAGCCTATGTTATCTTGATTCTTCTCAAAGGAAAATTTCTGAAAACGCACTAGTCAGGCCGTTCCATGAAAACAGTCAAGTCTGCGATCAATTAACGTCAATCCCAAGATTCTTGTGATGTGTCCAATTCCCAATACACAAGTTTGATCAAAGTCTAAGGCTTGCCAGTAGTCTTATATGACTTATTCAATGTCCGGAATGACCCGGGCTATTCGTGGAAGGAATGTACACTTACATTATATATGTCTGTTTCTGTAGCACGATAAGGGAGTCCCCTCATGTGTACACAGTGGCCTGTGGTGCTCTGGAAAGAGGAAGTTCCATCTCCATAACGACCATCAGACACTCCTAGAGAAAAAAAAAAAAAAAGCAAAAATTCAGTTTCACGACAATTTCAAGATACACACGCATCTTCAATTTATACAAAACATGACCAACCCTTCTTTTTCAGTCCTATGGAGCATCCGACTAAAAAAACCCCCAAACTTGTAAATATAAATATTGTAACATCTGTATATGCAGATTTACATTTAAGTATTGTGGCTTCCCTATCAGTGGTAACCAAAGGCATGAATAGTAAAAAAGGTTTGACATGCCTTCAGTACCTCGTCCAAACCGCTGGTCGGAGCCAAAACCATAGCCATCACTGTATCCATTGTAGTCATCATAACTACCATAGCCTGAAAAACAAGAGTGATCAGCTTTAAAAACAGGTCTAGATGCCAACTAGGCAACACCTGTAAAAGTGACCCTAACATTACAAAGGGCATAGAACTCAAAAAGCAAATATGCAGCCGACGTATCCAAATTCTACTACAACCACCACGGACAGGCAACTAGTTGACTGAAGATTTAAAAATCACCAACAAAATGCCTTTTCACACCAGACGCGATAACGACAAGTGAATCAGTAGTACTACAAAACAAAATAGCACGTATTTTTGGCACGAACCAATCACACTGCTTGCAATGCGGAACACACAGAATTGGGGGTCTATTTTTGCAATTGGTCAGTGCCCTACCTGCCCTGGGACAATCACAGTAGAGTCACCTATCAACAAACACACCTGTCACCACTGGTGTGAAAGGCTGTGTCACAGCGAAAGGATCACTATCCCAGGACAAATTGCGTCGCGTCCAGTGTGGTGGAAACACTACCCCCTTGACTGAGAAAAGCACAAAACTCTGCTTTCTGTAGTCTATTAGCAAACTGAAGACTGAAAGAAGCATTCCTAACTTGAAACAAAAGAAAAAACACTGCTCGCCTGTAGACCATGTAAAAGGGTCTACTCTACAACCAGTTAAACCCCTGCTAGTGTGCAGTGCACCTCATCAACCACTGGCCAACAGATACAAAGGTACCTGCGATTTTAAACCTCACTTACCGCCACCATAGCCTCCTCTCCTCATTCGGTCGAAGGATCCACCACGACCCATGCTGTTGTAACCCCTTCCACCGCCGGGTCTGTCATAGGGCCCTGGGCGCTGCATTCCCATTGGTTTCCGCGGGGGCTCGTAATTGGTGCGCACTTCTGATCGGCTGCTCTTGAAAATTTCAATATACCTAAAGTTGTATACACAACGAAATTAGTAGGAACGTTTAAACAATGCAACCAAACATACATTCTCTGAATCAAACCAAATCTGAACGCAAAGTTTAAGTCAATTCCAGCACTTACTATTTTATATTAATCCTTAATGATTACTTGAACAATTAAATGCCTGTCTTCAGTTGTTAACTGTATCACACAGGTCCTCAATATCAGTTGAGAAAATGTATGTGTATATATATTATATATACACACACACACACACACATACATATATATATATATATCACTAATATTATATATAGATATATATATATATACTATGATATCTCAGGTTCAAGAAAACCTGTCCATGTATGCTTTGAAACTTACATTGCTTAGGGGTCTATAGTTCACATTCTTGACACAAGTCAACTGCTGCAAGTGAATACATCTTGTACATAATGATGAGCAAGTCAAAAGCTTGACAGGTCACAGGACCATTTTTTTCAAAATAATTAGATTTTAAACAGTTACAGAACTTTTCTTATGGTTACCAGTTAGCTTAGTGTATCAAACTCAACTTGTGATCCTCTTAACAAACCCTACACTTCTTTTTTTAACCCGTTAAACAGGAGCTCAGTTGTATTTGCAGATACAATCCCATTTACATTAAAGGTTGCCTCAAGGTTGAATCCATGCTAGTACTTTCACTGATAATGAAAAGGTGTGAATAGCAACTCCCGGTTTACCATCTATGTAGTAGAGGGCAAGCTAATTTATACAGCTTGTAATATTAAGCCAATAAAATACAAGCTTTCTCCAGACTTCTACACTGAAAAACTGCAAATACCTAAACAAGGGGGGAAAAAAAGTGTATGTGTACCAGTCATTTGAAGTGTATACCATAAGAAAAGCGACTTAGCCAGCCAACCTTCCATCCCCACCTGTGCCCTATTCTTTCCTTGTGTTTCTTTAGAGCCTTTTCAGCTATATCCTGTGAAGCAAACTGCACGAAGGCCTCCCCCGTACTCCTCCCCTGGAAGTCCACCGGCAATGTAATCCCATTTGGCACGATTTCCAACCCTTCAACCCAAGGACAAATAACCCCAGCGGGGGACATTAAATCACATGCCCAATCACAATGTTTACTTAATGCATCATACATACCAGAGGGTTCTGCGACGAATATTGTACTGGCACATAACCACAATGGTGCGCAGGTGAAAGACCCATACGGGATTGAAGCAAATGCTAGCAACAAATCCACATATTGTTTACTAGGACACCCAGTTTTGGTTTAAGGCAAATGGTTGCAACACATAAGGGAGTCCACTTACAATGGAAAGATGAATCCAAAGTATCCAGACAACAGAATAAAAACATGCTCAGTTTACAGAACATGTTTAAACATAGTTTTTATTTCTTACCAGGGGCCCAAATGAGCATTATTAACACTAGATCAAAATTTTGCCAAAATGGGGTCAAATCATTCAGCTGTAGAGCAGAATGATTGGCACTGATTTTTGCAAAACTGCCACTAGCTTACTTTAACACAAAAAAATCAGGGGGAAAAACAGTTCTAGAAAATAAAAACATCTATAAAAACCAAGTAAAAAAATAAAACTGCATGCAATGTTCATTTCTAGTCTGAATTGGAACCTGCATTTAAAAAAAGATGAAAATGTGACATATCACTACTTAGAGAAAACGACTAACTTTTTGGCATACCTGAGAAAAACTGGACTATTTCTTCTTTGCTGCAGCCAAACGGAAGGCCTCTGAGTCGGACCAGGCCATCACCCTCAGACTCAGGGCTGTTGGGACCAGTGTGTTTCAGAACCCAATCCATTTCAACATTGTTCGATCTAAACACTAAAAGGGAAAGAAATAAGTTTGAAATCCACAAGATGCATCAGTCTTTAGCATACCACTCCCCCACACCTGACCGGTTACAATTGAAAAAGACTAAAATAGGACACATACCTTCCACATATCTATGCCCCATGGTTTCTCTGTCTTTTTTAACTGCAATTTTCAGGTCTTCCTCTGTCTCCAGTTCAACGAAAGCCTCTCCACTTGGCCTCCCCTCTCTGGTATAGGTGAAGTGGATGGCAGTTGTGTCATTTGCAATTTTGCAGTCTATTAATAAATAAAAATACACATATCAGTACTAGATCTCCAACCATCAAGGCTATTGGTGACTGATTAATTCAAAAACATTTTGAAATTCTTGGACTGGTTAGCATTCAGACAAGCTTCATTTGTATTAGCATTTGCCTCTTCCACCTCATGGTGCACTACATCCCATTGTGAAAACCAGTTTATGATCTTCCTGTCCCAGAACAGTCATCATTGCCGATTTTTTAAACAATAACAATCCACATTGATGCTCTGGCTTGCTACCAAATTTAAAATGTTTATGTAAACTTTACCATGTACAGTTATCTGGATCTTGTCCAACTGCTAATTAAAAGTTGGACAGCTTATTAAATCAATGGAAGGCAACTAGGTATTACACACCTGCGCTTAGTTTTGGGACATTTCACATTTTATTTAACAAAACTGA
The DNA here is from genome assembly GCF_017654505.1 of Polyodon spathula. Classification (NCBI taxonomy): domain Eukaryota; kingdom Metazoa; phylum Chordata; class Actinopteri; order Acipenseriformes; family Polyodontidae; genus Polyodon; species Polyodon spathula. The sequence goes on from NC_054545.1 coordinate 23,006,680, forward strand.
ATTTTTAATAGTACAGTGCACAGCCACTTACCTGAGAAAAACCTCTGAACTTCATCAACTGAGCAGGACCAGGGCAGCCCACGAACACGGACAACAAATCCCTCACCTTCAGACATGGTTTATCTCTGATGATGATTTAGCAACAGTGATTTCTTTCAAGTGCTGTGCAAACAAAACCAAGTCTTTGGTTAGCAATGCAGGGGAGTACAGGCCCGTTATGATTAAGACTGAAAACAGGACTAATCCGAAATTGCACTTTGCCCAAACCGACTAGTTTGCACTTCGGTTGCATGACACGTGCACCAAACACGCAAGTGACACTGGTAAAACGTTAATAAATAAAAGCCTTACAAAAATTGAAAGCGTGTCAATTCTCGCTACAGCAATTGTATTAAATCGGTCGAAAATAGAGTTCAAGTGGATGCATTGCATGCCCGACCTCACTGGCTTTTCCCCAAACACCACCAAACAACGCACTGTGGCGCACGACAATACTTGATGACAGATAGTCAGACCCATCTTGTAATAAAAGAGCAAATACAACTTGATTAAAAAATAAAAGCATACGGGCTTTTAATCATACCTCTACCACCCCGGATTGCATTAACATTTATAGATCACGTCCTAGATTCTGAGAGAAAAATAAGGCCGTTGAAACCCACTCAATTTAAGTAGGCCTTGCTGTTTAGAAACACGTACTTCAATCACCTTAAACACGCTACAGAAATGTACGCAACGCAATTCAGTGACAAAAATTTCGAAAGAATGGAATTTGTTATGTGACATTATCGTATGCAGTATGAGTTTTACAAAGACGAGACCTTTGCTAGCATCAGCGGTCTGCCGCCGACATTTTAGGTCGTCCGTCTGTGTAACTAAGAATAATTTAACTTCATTGCAGTGCAAAATCCGTCACTTCACTAAATACACGACGGCTTTTATGTTAAATAAATTATTTCACAAATAACTGATAACGTTGTAACAACTTGAACTTCCAGTTACAGACTACAGGTATCTACCATAAATACACCACCGCGGTTTCTCCCCGCTTCCTCAAAACAAAAAGACAATGCACAAAAGGACCCTTAGGCCTCAGATCACAAATTTAAAAAGATCAATTAATGTAAGAGAAAACGTTGGAAAATAACACCTTCTTACGTTTGCAAGAGTTGGTAATAACACGCATTTAGTTGTAATATTTCACAACAGAAGGAATATATTACTTTACAGGTTAATAAAACGTGCTCTTACCTTACAGGCCCGACTTGAGTGTGATCCTCTTGCTTCCACGGCGAACGCGTTTGCGCTTCACTACATCCGGGGCCGAGGCGTGGTCTCGGCGGTAGGCTGGGTCAGGGTTTGATCGTTAATGAAACCGTTGACATTGTGGCTCAAACAAGAATCAGTTTGTTATTGTAAACTATAGGATGTTGAGCCGGAATGGACGACATAGGGTTTACTTTCATTCCTTTAAATTATGTATTGGGTCGTCGTACGCGCAAGGATAACACTGCCTCAACAAAATGGATACCTACACAGTGGTATCTAAACGGTTAGCGTGGAGGTTAATTTTAGCACATACACGCCGTTTTCAATTTCTGTTCAATTCAATTATCTCGTCCCATAATCCCTGTCGTGGTTGTTGTATATCTAGTCCCATAATCCGAGTCGTGGTCTTGTTTCGTATATGCAGATGTGAGTTTTTCACTATCGTATTACTCTGTGTTCGGTATTTCAGCAGTGTAGCATTATGCATTGCAGAACAAATTTTACGAAAGCTTACATTCATATTATATTCATATATATATATATATATATATATATATATATATATATATATATATATATATATATATATATATATAATTACTGTAAATGAATGTGTTGTTTACCGTTACGTGTTCCTCGAAGCATGTTGTGAGTGAGATATGTACTTTTCATGTTTTGTTTTCACCCCAGTACAGGCTGCATCATGCTTTTCACATTTGGCGGGATATTTAAAGAAAGGAAGATTCAATGTTTACAATAGTGAACACTGCCAATAAGCTTTGCCTAAATTGACTCATTTTAATACTAAGTTAAATATCGTGCAATTGTTTAGTTGTGAATTTACTTTTTTTTTTTTTTTTTTTTAAAGACACAAATACAATTTACTTTCGTTCATTTGAATATAAACCCATCCATTGCATGTTGACGTGTCCGTATAATCAGTTCTGATTGGTCTTCAAGTGGACCCGCCAGTATAGGAAATGAAGATAGTGATTGGCGGGCAGGTCAATTGCGCCAGAATTAAAAAGACCACAGCGCAGGTAGTTTAGACAGAGTTCTCAAAGAAAAGCATATATATAGATTTTATTACTTTTCAGTTAAATACATTTTAAACTTTTATCGTCATGTCCACTCCACCAAAAAGAATGTGTGTCAGCCCGTCTTTCGACAGCAGCTTTGAGAAGAGGGGAAAGAAAATTTCCATTGAGGGGAATATTGGTAAGTACAACCATTACGAATGTTTTCAAAGACGCAGTGTATAGTTAATTAACAGAACAAAAATATACCGTAAACACGTTTGTAGATTTGTAAAAACGAACAGTTAAGTATCAGATAAATATTACGAGTATATTGCATTGCTAAAGTATATTGTTTGACTGTATTGCAAGCGCGAAAAAATGATTTCTGGATTATTGTTATTTTTTTACTTTGTAACAGTGGATAAATTAGTTTTACTTTAGAAAAGTGTAACGTAGAAAGACACGGAACCCTAATTCTAGCAACAAACAAAAAATAACCAAATGTAATCTTAAATTGATATAACGGGGGATCTATAGTTTTTATATCCGAGGAAGATGACAGTTTGGCGCCAAAAGCTTTCAAGAAGGCTCGTTTATATAAAATGTGTGCCAATCTATCTACATTGCGAGGGAATTGTATGTGTTTGGTATTAGTTTTCACTTCGAGCTTCCAATACATTTTAATTTAATTAATTTATTCGTTCGACATAAAGACGTAACATGTTATCCTTCAATTAACTGGTGTAATAGATTGTCAGCTGTTTTTAGATTAAATGTTATAAAATCAACAATAACTCAAATCTGATTTTTTTTTAAACTTTAAATGAAAATAACTACTGTTTAATATTTTAATCAAAATAGTCACTAAACTTCTTATTGATTTAATTCACTTATAATCTGGGACCTAGTACAGTATAATTAGTGGTGTGGGTGAGCCAGAACAGCGTCCCGGTTGTTTTTTCAATGGGCAGAACCTTGATTTAAGAGTTAACTTAATAATCAATAATTTCGATGAATGCGCATCGATGAAGCGATCTCTTTTCCGTGTGGAAATCAAAATAGTCTTTCTGTACATGTCATTGAATAGACATTAGTAACCGGATTCCCTACGCGCCACTGATGGTACACGAATCGGAGTGTTTGCAGTCTGTCAAGTCACACCTCTTGATTCCTGCAAAATTGTCCAATGTAGTCATTCGTCCTTGTGATGCAATGAAGAGAACATTAGGAACTTCTATAACAAACTACAGTACTAAAGTTTAATGGGGCTAGCAATGTTTTTTAGTTAATGTGCTGATGAAGTAGCCAAGTTGTGTTTTTTAAAGCAGCCAAAAACCGCACATACATTTAAAAGGTAATATTACAAAAGCAAACAAGCGCTACACATTTATTAAAAAAAAAAAAACAGCAATAGTATAAATTATGTATTTATCTGCTTTGCTTGTTTTTTCTCACTATTTACAGTACCAGAACCGTTGTTTTATTTTTTATTTATAATCTGATGAGATCAAATGCGGTAGTTCCAGGAAAACAAAACAAAAACATGTATTCAGAATGTCGTGTAAAATTAAGTTGTCCAGAACTGTCAGCGGATACATTCTTTTAAAAATAAAGTGAAAAACAATTGTAATTGTACAGTTCTGAAATTGGTGACGAATAAAAAATAGTAGCGTTTGTGTGATTCATAACTGTATTGGATGCAGAGCTCCAGAAAGAAGACAGGGGAGGACGTGATGTACTATACAAGACGTTGTGGTGATTGAAGTTCTGCGCTGATGATGACCTTAATTGAAAGGAATAGAAAAAGAACATGCATGATAACAATAACTAAACCACCAAAGACAGTATTTACCAACAGGATGCCTTCAATTCAAGACCAATTTGGCTGGAAATGACTAGGGCAGTAGCCTATAAAAGTTGCATGTGAGACGCATGCACTACCTATTCAATGTTACCTCAATGACAAATACAACTGGAATTTGTATCATTTGTTTAGGAAGTCTAAATTTTGTTGGTGTTCCGGTACTTTTGGATTTAGGACTACACCACTGCCTATAATGTGTATGATTCCATCTTCCTCCTTTGTTTTTCCTTCCTCATACAGCGGCTGGCAAGTCTACGTTTGTGCGGATGCTGGAGAAAGCTTCTAATGAATGGGAGGTCACTCCCGAACCTATAGCCAAGTGGTGCAATGTGCAAACCACTGAGAATGCCTATGAGGTATGCCCATTTTATTATAGGCACCAGCACCAATGCCCTGATGCTGTTTGTGAAATACCCTTTTCATTTTATTAATCAGTGATGATTGGAAATACACACATTTTGTTTTAGAAGTGCTTATAGAACAACCACAATTGTAATTGACTAAGATCACAACCCTTAAATACTCTAAGATTGTAAACCATGGAAGAGAAATCTTATCAGTGACTTTCATATTGTATAACTGACAGATTATTTTTGCTCCTACTCCATGACACCAGATTTTGATCTCCTCTATCTTGGGTTCAGATTTTATTGGTGTCATAAATAAGACCAGGGTCCAGGGATGTAGAGGACTAATCAGTTTTTTTTTTTTTTTTGGTCATCTAAGTATTCTACTCCAGCTGCAACATCTGAATTTAAAATAAACATGAAAGGGTTGCATCTTGGGGGCTGCTTATCGCATTGTCATGGAACTTGTAAGCTGAAGGTTATTCAGTGTGTCATGATCTGTGGCGGAGGTACCATGCCTGACCTGTGTTAAATTTACATCTATATTTTGTCTGTCATACCATAAGAGTGAAATAAATATGCACGTTCCATCCCAAGTTGAAGAAACCCCCTCTTAAGGTTGTCGGCTATGCAGACATTTCAAATTAAACGGTTTGCTTGTTTGTGAGGTTTGTCTCTGTGTACTGTACACAGTGCTTGTTGTAACAGGTCCCTTTCTCTGTAGGAGCTCTCCACATCTCAGAAGAGCGGTGGCAACCTCCTCCAGATGCTGTATGACAAGCCTAGCCGCTGGGCCTACACTTTCCAGACCTACGCCTCCCTGAGCCGGGTGCGTTCCCAGCTCCAGCCCATCTCCCAGAAGCTGCGTGAGGCCGAGCATCCCGTGCAGTTCTACGAGAGATCTGTGTACAGCGACAGGTGAGCCGCCGCTGGAGCAGCAAACATGAGCTGGATTGCGCTGGACAATGTGTTTTCAGCATGGCAAAGATTCCGAGCAGTGCTCCGGAACAACTGCTGAACAGGGTTCCAACTGGTTTGCGTTGGTCTGCTGTACTTTGCTGGTTTGAAAGATGCTGCTGGGGGTACCTATTTGTGGCATGCTACATCCAGTATTCTGGCTATATCCTATTCACAAGCAAACACAGTACCACCCCCCCCCCCCCTTGTTTCTATAGTCCCCCCCCCCCCCCCCCCCCCCCCCCCGTATCAATGTCAATAACAATGATACAGTAATCTGGTTACTATCTGGCCACTTCTTGCACATGAGTGAAGCTTGTCCAGCTCGTGTAATAATTTGAAAAACCCTGGACATGCTATATTCTTTTTTTTTTTTTTTTTTTTTTTTTGTCAACTCAAGTTTTGGAAAATTCAGGCTACCCGGGAGCACTTGAGTGCACTGAAGTTGGCTTGACAGTAAACGAGGTAATAGTTGCTTATAGTAAATTGCCTACTCGGCTGCCGCTAGAGCTGCTGACCCGCTTTCCAGATCAGTTATTAATAATAAAAAATAATCACTGAATTATTTTCATTCTCCCGTGATCCTAGTGAAATTCCAGACTTTTTCATAACGGAGACATGGTTTTTCAAACATGTTCAAGCCCTAGAAATCACTTTGGCATTTTCCCATACTTTTTCCAGACTAGAGTACAAACGCTGGTATCTCTATCGGTAGTAAAAACTATAAGATTTATTTTGCCAGCAAATATGTTTTATAAATTCAGTATATGGGGAATGTTTATCTGAAATTTAGTTATTTTATAGATAGTACAATTAGCAACCGATCCAATTATTTTGTGTTTTTTCTTGTCTTTTTTAAGACAACACGCTCTCCAGACAGTAAATAAGGAGAACTAAAATTGATGCTGCCATACTGTAGTGAGTGTCTTTGCTGTTAGGTTAAAATCCTTAATAAAATACCTTAACTTAGTAGCAGAGAGGGTTAGGAATATTTTAGTTCAATAAATATCAGTATTTTATTTCAGGTTTGAAAGATTACATTGGATCGTGGTGACATACATGTCAAGGTCCCATGACACTTGACCACGACTAAGGAGATGTTGCCACGAATGGGGGAACAGCGTGTTGTTTGGATAGGGAAACAAACCACAGTTCAAATCTACACATTATTCATCATAATAATTTTAAAAAGTGGCAGTTTCGTTTTAAAAATAGGAAACAATTTTCATACTTTGTCACGAACCTCATAGCTAAACATCAAGCGGAATTCCAGCATTTAACCGCAATTTTGAAAATTAATTCTTCCCTGACTCCTCCTGTTCAGTTCCGTCCCAATTCTACTGTGTGCATGTGTGTTCAGTTGCGTCAAAGGTGAATCTGTGATGTTTGTGTACATCACCCCGGAAATCATTCAAGCATTACCAATGAAAAACATTGATCCCTCTAAACGTGTTTTACTGGGATGATCTGTGAGCGGAATCTCGATTGAGAAACCGCTGTTTGATTAAAGCACAGAACGTTGTCTTGTTAGAGTAAAAAATCAGATTGCCTGTTGGGCAAGCAGCCAAAAAAAATGCGTTGTCTGACAGATTTTTTTTTGGTTGTCCTGGAACATCGGGCTAGCGATTTTTGCCAGCCCTGACTATGCGTGCACGCGCATAATCTGGTATGTTTTACTTTTTGCTGTCTACAATTTTTAAATATTGTTTCAAGAGCTTTGTGTGTTTGTTTTTATATATTACTCGCCTGTCACACAGCTCTTTTTCATTTGCCATTTTTAAAACTGTCGACAACTTCTGGTGAGGTGGAAAATAAGTGCAAAGTATTTTTGTAGCGAAATACGAACATCTCATTTATGTATCCGAATACATGTCAAAAACTTAATTTGGAATATTGAGGTTTTTCCCAGCACAAATAATACAAAAATACAAAACACTGTTCAAAAACAACAGAAACAAAAGGTGGCTAACCCCAGGCCGATCGCTACTCCCACTGAAAGGGAGGTTCCACTTCAGGAACCTTCTTCCTCCATAAACTGAACTTTGATAGGATTAAAAATCCCATAAATTAATCCCTACCTATTGTCCTAAGGATCCCGGTTAAACACACAGTGGTCCTCAGCGCTCCCTGGCTACACATGCAGTTGTGAAGGTTTTCCACCTTCACTGGCAGGCTTGCACAAGACGGAACAAACATCGAACAAAAGCTGGCTTTAACCTTTTTTGAAGTGACCAGTTAATTGATTGTCTAGTTTTCAATTGACACCTGGCCACTTGCAACATATTTCTTTCAGTTAGGGAGGGGGAGGGGGGGGGGGGGGGGGGGGGGGATGGGGAGAGAGAGCCTAATCTCCCAGTCCTGCCATATCTAAAAATAAATTCTTTACAAACCACCACCAATATGCACTATTTACAGGGCAGGCCTCAGCTCTGCCACACATGCAAACAGTGACTATGCCCAAAGAGAACATTTTAATAACTCATTAACATGAGTAAGAGTTTTCTACAACAAAAGGTTACAAACAAGATTGCACTTCCTACCATGAGTCGCTGGTCCCAGGACCGTTTGCTCTGAACAGGTCGGACTAATCACTGTTTTCTCTCTTTGTTATTTTAGGTATGTGTTTGCCTCCAGCCTGTTTGAGTCAGGAGACCTGAATGAAACGGAATGGGCGATCTACCAGGACTGGCACAGCTGGCTGCTGAAGCAGTACGAGTCTCAGATCGAGCTGGACGGGATGATCTACCTGCGAGCAGAACCACAGGCAAGGAGGATGCTGCAAACGGAGCTTCAGAATAGGGTCCTGTTCAAGAGCAAACACTTTCACCCGAGTGTTGTAAAACTCGGCTTTTTAGCATAAACACAGTATGTAGTGAACAAGACACCATGCAGTACCCCGGTCTCTTGTATACTTTACATCATGAGACTATTTCTCATGGCTCCGACATCACTGGCAAAAACAAAAATAGATTTGTACGTAGGTGGATTCTCACAGCTAAAACATAAAACTGACCAGACACCAAGGAAAAATAGAAAAAGCACTGTCCGTGAAAGCTTCATTTTATTTCACACTGCAAAATGTGTAATTACGCAATGTATCGTGGGGTTCCTATGAACAAAGTGAAGGGAAAGATCCTTTTTTTATTTTAAATTCAAATTCCTGTACAAAAGAAGTCTCAAGTGCTACTGAGCTAGCCTCATACATCTCGCCAGACATCAAGGAAAAAAGAGCAGCAGTCAAGTTATGTAAAGTCAATTAACATTTAACAGTATCATTTATATTAAGGCTATTTTCACTGTCAGTGAAGCATCATTTGTTTTAATTTAATTGTAGCCTTGGTTATAGTAAGGTTGTCTTTTTGCAAAGTTACTTCATGCTGAAAAAGTGAATATCTTGTTCAGAACTGTACTGTAACTTGCTTTAGAGATGCTAATTTACACTGTCTATACCTGCTGCTGCAGCAGCACTTTGGAAGACGTATAATAATGTCTCCAATGTAATCCCTTTTTGTCCAGAAATGTATGAAGAGGCTTCATTTGAGAGGGCGTGAGGAGGAGCAAGGCATTGAGCTGGAGTACCTGGAGAAACTCCACTACAAGCATGAGTGCTGGCTGTACAACAGGACCACTCAGTAAGGGGCTGTGTGTGCGTGCGTGCATGCGTGGGTGTGTGTGAGGGTCTGTCATTACCAAGCCAATCTGCATGTTCGGAACCTGCTCTAAACCTGCTCTCTCTATTTAGGGTGGACTTTGAATACTTGAAAGATCTCCCAGTGCTGGTGCTCGATGTTAATGATGACTTCAAAAATGACAAGATTAAACAAGAGTCCATTTTAGACAAGGTATGTTTCTGGTGTTATGCAGGTGGCACATATTGATGACACTGGTGACTGTAACGTGAAGTTACTACATGCACAGTATAATCTAGCTCAGTGGGTCTCAATCCTGATCCTGGGGGACCACTGCCCTGCTTGTTTTTGTTCCAACCAAGAGCTCAATTCATAATTGAACTAATTAGCTTAATTTTACTTTTTAAATAGTGTAGCATATAAAAAGTTGGAGAATTTAAGTTCCTTATACAATTTTATTCCTAAATTAATCTCCATCTGTTTAAAATAATTAAAGCTCAGATTAGTCAAATTATTAGTTCAAGTAAGGGTTCAATTATGTAATTAAGTGCTTGGTTGGAACAAAAACCAGCAGGGCAGTGGTCCCCCAGGACCAGGATTAAGGATTGACACTAATTTCATGTTCAAGTGTCTTCCGTGTACACGTTGTGATCCCATATTTTGCTGTCTGGCTTGAACAAAGATGAATATTGAAGGCAGTGAATTGGTTCCCTTCCTTTTCAGTAAACTATAGTACAAGTGCATTTTACTGCCTGTATAATCTAACTGTCCTACTTCTGACGTGTGTGGTTATTTCTTATTGTTGATTTCATTTTTCACAGGTTAAAGAGTTCATGAGTTCATTGTAAGAATGACTGAATGCTGGACTGCCATGGAACTTCACACTGATATTTTGGGTGCCAGCACTGCAGGATATGCCTCATGCAACGATGATTTTATTTCAGGAACATAATTCTCCAATCCTGTACTTCTGGTGGACCTCTAAATAAGCACTGGCTTCTGAAGACAGACAGCCAGACCTTTGGTGGACAATTCCATAAACTCTTACATTGGCCAGTCTGGCTCCTTGAATGTTGTGCTGTGCTTTTTTCTCGATTCCTGAGTTTTAGAGTTAATAACTTTCTATTTAACATTTTACATTTATATATATATATATATAGCTTTAATTTTGTTAGTTTAACATTATCCTATATTAGACAGACAATTGTAAAGGTGAATTTGAATTTTTACATGGTATTAGTTAAAGTGCATGGCTGTCTCCTTGCTGATAAGGTACCCTGCCAAAACAGAATGCAGCCAGCTTTGTAAACATGCCAGTCGTATGAAAAGGTAAGATTGGTGCTGGAAGAAGAACCGAAGCGTGAAGCTTCTAGTTGTTTGAGTTATTGCAAAGGAAATGAATTGCACACATTTTGAATGTTTTGAAATTTTGTTTTTCTTTTAAATTTTATGTTTTAAAATATGCTCAAGATAAACCCTTTGAAGTGTTTTGATTTTAAAAGAAACATGAAAGTAATTGTATACTAATTCAAATGTAGATAGTCCATGCATACCATCGTTAGAAAACGTGGGCCCCATTTTCAAAAGAAATGCAACGACACAGCAGGGGTTGCACAATTTATTTTTTTTTGGGTGCAAGGATAGAGTTGCAATGAAAAACTCGCTTTGCATCGGTGCAAGGTTCGGTCAGAACTTTGTGGGCTTTTCTTGACCCACCTCCCAGTTTACAAGTAAGCAGGTAGAATGACCGCGTGTTGCGTTTCTGACTGCTTTGAGTCGTAAAAGGTTGATTTTCTTTTTATTAAAAGCCGGGTTTGTGTAAAATGTGGCGGGAACACTATTGTGTTCAGTATGTAATTAATGATAACATATGTGATTGACACAATCTGTACTTAAGCACAGCTAGAGCTATATCGTATTACATCTTCTACAGTTTGGAATGCTTGAGGGACAAAGTAGATAACCTGCAAATAGAGTATAGCACCATTGGCTTTTCTTGACCAATAGTGTGGTCCAGTGGTTAAAGTCCAGGGCTTGTAACCAGTTCACTGATTCAAATCCCACACTGCCACCAACTGACTCACTGTGTGTGACCCTGAGCAAGTCACTTAACCTCTTTGTGCTCCATCCTGCAGATGAGAAGTTAAATAAATATTCTACTGTAAGTGACTCTGCATATAATGCACAGTTCACCTGCCCTCTGTAAAGCGCTTTGTGATGGTGGTCCACTATGAAAGGTGCTATTTAAAAATGATTTATTATATTACTGATTGAAAACTGCAGGTAAAGTGGGAAGTGGGTCAAAGCCCACAACATTCCAACACAACCTTGCACTGATGCAAGGTGAGCTTTTCCTTGTAACTGATAATGAAAATCTGACAGGTGTGACTGTCCATGCAACCAATTATTTATTTATTTTTTTAACATGCAATTTTTTTAATGAAAGAGATGCAGGGGAACAATATCTCATACCTCAAATGTTCATGTCCAATACTTCTTGGGCTCAGAGTAAAACGTTGCAGTTAAGCATTTGGAGTGGGGTGGGGGTTGTTTACAAAGCAATCCAGTTGATTGCTGCAGTGTTTAGTGTGGCAACTTGCATCTCTGCTGCATTGTTCTAATGCAGTACATGTTGCAGAGTGTGTTACTTGACAATGCACAGCAGCCCAGGGGTCTTGGTGAATGCTGCCACTGAAGCATGGAGACAGGGCATTCCCATTCCTTGCTGTTGAATACCCCAATGTGCCAGCGTTGTTTGAAGATGTTTTATTGCAGTCAAATGTACATAAAGCCAGTAGTTATATTTAAGGCTGATTTCAGACTAATAGCCTGTGTATAAATTTGGTTTTGAGGAAATAGATTTATATTTCCCTTTATTAAATAAGTAAATAACTACCTTTACTAGAGTACAAAATCTTATAGATTTCCAAAAACATTAAACCCAACAAGGGGTGAAGAAACATAAGTAGAGTAAAAATAGTTGGAGTACAGCCTGATCTTTCAGAGCATCCTGGTGCCGCCTGCTAAAAAAACAAATAACGAAATAATAAATCTATGTGTTTATCCCGGTGAACAAAAAACTACTAGGCAGAGGTGCAGTTATAACAGGATACCAGCTTCCTTCGGAAAAACTATTAAGAATATTCATCGTTTTTGTTCAGAAAACATTCTCAATTTAAATTTTTTTTTTTAGTTTACAACATAGTTCTGTCTTTCAAGAATCTCATCATATTTTTAAGCTTTTGGGGGGGGGGGGGGGGAGAAAAGTAGCCTCCTTCAGAGAGATTAGGTTACCAAGTGTTTTGGCCCTCGATTCAAAGTTTAAAACAATTCTCTTTAAGAATATAGTAAGCAATAGTATAAAAAGCTTAATATTTGACCAGCTTGTTCAGGCATACAGAACAATCTTATCTACCCATCTAAAACTAAATGTTGGCATATTCTACTTCTTTAAGACAAATCTATTTTTCAGGCAGAGAAATGCTTACCCTTTTTAAGGAGTAATTCAGAGCGGTCAGGTGATGTCAAGTAGGTGAGAGCTTTCAGGTAGTGTTTTAGTCGGGATTTAAACTGCAAAGGCTGGTTTAACAACACATAGTTATTCATTATCAATAAGTAGGACTTGTTTTCATGTCTTCTACAATAAAATCCTTTTATACTTTTTACCCAACTCAAGTTATGCTAAAGTTTAAGATGAGTGACTGAAATAACTTGCTGCTGGCCATTTACAAGATTGTAATACTGTACCTCTAGTTAGGTGTGTTAATGCTCTGGCTCTGAGGCACACAGACGTATGCGTGATGACTGTCCTAGTATCATGCAGTTTTAAGTTTGTTTTTAAATAGTTGAGTTAGCTTGGAGCAGTGTGGTTAACATACACTTCATTACTGCAATATGTAAGTAGGTGGTATGTTTTGTATTATAGTTTACACTTCCTGCTCTACTTGGTTGTGGTTGTTTTTCTTTGTAAAGTATATTTATAATTGTTTCAGGTATTCCTACATGTTCCTGTGTGGTTAAAATAATTCTGTAGATGTGGAGACAGTGGCTAAAGTGTATTCTTAAATTCCACTTACTGTGCTATTGAATTAAACAAAGATAGACGAGTGTAAACGCATCCTGAAAACAATAAGGATCTCTGCTGCCCTCTCGGTTTACATCGGCTTAAGTTTGAGTTGTAAATGGAAAAGAAGCTTAGAAGTGTGATTATTATGCAATAAAAAACCATGTCATTCCTTTTAAACCTAGCCCCCTCCCTAGAATTTATTCTGTGGACTCCAATGATTGTGCATGTCTTGAATGTTGCTTCTGTACAGGTATTCATAATCTGGAGCTGTTGTTGCATTTTTTAATGTGTGGAGGGGGGCTGTGTTAATTTAGTTTGACTAAATTAACAGGAAGGTTCCGTGATCAGTCGAGATCGCCTTGGGGATCCCTACTCTAGCTATAATCTGCACTAACTCAGTGGCTATTGCAACGGCACTAGTGGATCTCAATGGAACTGTCTGGGTATCACGTTGCATAAGCTACCACTACTAATGTATGCCTATACCCAGTGTCAGAAGGTAGCAAAGGGCCCACTATGTCCATTGCAGTGCATTCAAAAGGAGTGGAGATAATCGGCAGTGGAACTAAAGGGGCAGGGCGCACTTGAGCCAGCGCAACTCGCTGGCAGTCTGGGCACGTGGGTACATATCTGAACACATCAGTATAAAGACCTACCTAATAGAAACGAGTCAATATTCGCTCCTTTGTCTTCTCAGCTCCGAGGTGCCCCGCAAAAGGGATATCATGTGCCAGTCTCATGACCTCGGTCCAACAAGACTGGGAACCAATAATTGTGTTACAGGCTGTCCTGTGCCCGAGGCTAGATTTACCCTTTACAGTAATTGCCCCTTGATACTGAAATGTGGACATACTAGCGCCCCAGCGCCATCAACATCCTTACCTTCAATAGACCGGACCTGCCCCCAAGCATGCACTAGTGACAGGTCATCATGTTGGCCCCACACTATGTCTGCGCTTGAGTACCACAAGTCTGGTATATTGAGAGGGGCTGGAGTAGCGCCCTGAATGGCCCAGTAACCTCACCCTCTCGGTCGCACTGCGTTCCGACTCCTTTTGACTGGTGTTTGTTACCAATCAAGCACTCTCCCACCAGACCCCAGCCTTATCTCAGTGATGATGTCTCCCATTTTGTGGTCCATCTCTTAGTTTTTCTAGGATTGAAAAAAGGGGAAAACATTTCAGGGTGAGAAGGAAACATTACCAATTTGTTCCTTTTCTTTTTTTTCTGCTATGTTTCCGTGTGCTGCTGAGACTGCCACTATTTGCACAATTTCTTTGAATTTTGGCCAGTCTCAGCACAGAATAACTGGGTGTGGCAACCTTTCCGCTACCCCTACTACGAGGTGACGTTTTATCGGACTTACCGATAATTATACTTTTAGAGTGGGGTATGCCGCTGTATCTCCTTGGATACAGGCAACAGCCACCTTACCTCGTGGCCGCCACGACACACCACCCAGAAGAGCTGTTCTAATCAAGGTTTGCTCACAGCCTGTGTCCACTAATGTGTGGGTTTTCACATTACCTAAAACCACATCAATCATACAAGGCCCCTCCTAACCATTTTCCCTGCCTCTACCTATACCCTAGCTGGGGGCCATCCTTGGTCTCCATGGAGGGGAGGCAAGGGGGCCCATTGGGGTCAGCGGTCTCGGAGGTCTGGGTCCTGGGACTTTTGGTGGTGGTGGTGTTGGAGGAGAGAGAGGTAGGGGTCGGATGTTCTGAAGGACCTGAGCTGACAGAATCTCGATCCGGGCAGAAACTAGGGAGTCCTCGAAATCTTCTGCCAGCTTTACGGCTTCCTCCAGGGTGTCGGGGTCGTGGCGCCGTATCCAAGCCTGGGTATCGGGGCCGACCACATGGCAAAACTGCTCCACTACAATGGCTTCCTTCGTTTGCTCTACGGTTTTGTTCTAGGGGGTTAGCCAGTGCACCATGTGGTCACACAACTGCCCTGGGGTGTATCTCCGGGGATCTTCGGTACTCCCTAAACCGTGCCAGATGATTTTCAGCCGTTATGTTGAGGCGGCGGAGGATAGCTTGTTTGACCAGGTCGTAATTGGCGGCATTGAGGTCGCTCATTGCCTGGTAGGCTGCCTGAGCTTCCCCAATCAGGCAGGGTCCCAGCTGGCCTGCCTAGAACTCCCGTGGCCACATATTTATTGCCCAAGCCTTCGGTGCCGACATTACTGGTGCTGCAGTAGGGACTAACTCTGTAGGCAATACCAGCCCTACCTGTTCGATGAGCGCAGTGTAGAGCTCCTCCCTCCTCTCCTGTGTCCCATCTGCTCTCGAGAGCGTCCAGCAGCTCCGCCAGTGCATTGCGATCCATCCCACCTCTAAAACCACATGTGGCAAAGTGGCTGGTGATTGAGTGCAGGTGTGGAAGTGATGCAGTGCAGAAATAACCACAGGCAGGCAATTGTAATCCAGTTGAGGAAGGTTTTTTTTTTTTTTTATAATCCCGGTCCAGTGACCAAACGATAAACTTCTGGCAGTACACGCCTATGTGTAAAGCACGGAGGGAAAACACAACTTGTTCTGCACAACCAAATAATAATACATTCTTTTATCCACCCCACAATAATACAAAACACGGTCACATGGTAGGTGATAATATTTACAAACAGTGAGTGAAAGTGCAGTGATGATCCAGTTTGGTGCTGGCCCCAAACAACAGCTCCAGATTCGTGTTAGCTGTCTGATGGTTTAACAAACACAGACAGTTACTAACAGACAATACAAAAACACAAAACACTCACAAATACTTTCAATTTCACTAAGGGACAATCTCCCAGTCCTTCCAGTTCCTTGTATCTTAAACCAAGCGAAGGAAAAGATTAGCATTTCTCTGGCCCCTTTTATGCTATCCCGTATGATCCCTTGGTAAATGATTGCAGCTGCGTCTTTTGCTTGCAGTTGTTACCTCGTTTACGTTCCAGGTCAATATGTTCCTGCAACAGAGTCTCCCTTCCAGACTTACCGACTTCCCGACCTCGGAAACGACCTCGAAAGCCAGCCTGTCCAGAGACTTCTCCTTTCACTATTTAGCGCCCTCACAGGTCGGGAGGGAGATTTACAACCAGAACTTGTATTTCTGTCAGTCTGTTACTCTATTATTACAATTTATTAACATACACTTGCCTATTGCTTTTATTTTACTTAGTCATTCATTTCACGTGTTGAGGACGTGCGTAATGACAAGTTGTACATTTGTATTGATTTGATTGATTCATGTTGTGTCTGGTGGTCAGCTCCGTCTTAAAGAACACTTTGGCTAAGCTTAGCCAGAGACTGTTGAAATACCAACGCCCTTCTCCCACGAGAGGACAGAGCACACATTGCCAAATCAGCAGTCCAGAAATCGATGATAGCTCGTCTCATGGCACTGATGCTTACTTAACGCCGCATTGGACATGACGCGTCACGAGGCTGTGTCTAAACTAAGCTGAAACAAATCTGGAAAGTTATTTTTTGCAAGAGCAAGGTGTCGTAGTCCTGAATTTGATGTCATGCATTTCAAGGAGAAGTAACACTGACTAAATTTACGTTCCTACCTTGTGAATTTTGAGCATGAAGTTAATGGAACGAGGAACATTCAGCAGCAGAGTGACTGGAAAGGATTACAGCAATGAAATACTGCAGCGTTTGGAAGATGTATATGGTTTTGGAAGATTCCTGTCAGGGTATTTTCCTGCTGAATCCTGGAACTGGGTATACAATTGGAAGAGTTGAATCCATAATGCAAGGTTAAGGGACAACATTGATATGACTGGAGGGGATACGTAACCAAACAAATGACGAACAGGAATCTGAAAGCACGGCAGGACTGTGTTTGCGAAGTAGGGTTAGATACCTAATAGGCTGATGGGAACTCATCACTAATTGGCTTGTAGATTGACCAGTGAAATGTACTAGGCACTTGTATTAATGATACTATAGATTTGCTGCCTGAAAACATTGCAAGCTTTATAATCAATGAGTTCCTATGATTGGACTGTTATACTGAGACTATGGAGGTAGTTTGTTTGTGTAGGCAATGCAAACGAAGTTTGATATCACTGTTTTAAATATAGAAACACTCAATGGGTTGCAGTGCTGTGCTACAGTGAGAAGTTTAACATTAACTTATGATTGGGCTAATGTACCATAAAGTGTAGTTTTATAAAGAAAAGGGACTATATGTTAAGGTAAAAGTCTGAATTTGGTCAATCTTAAGTTTTACCAGTAAACAAGTTGCAACCATTTATAGACTTTAACACTTCTTTTAGAAATACGAAAACTCTGTACATGTCAATTAGAATACTAAATGGCTTCACATAACAATTTATGTCCATACAGGTACTCTTCTTATTATCAGTCAATTCTTTTATTAGTAATTATATTATAATTATATAAATAAAGACGTATGCATGAAAGGTAACTGTTTTTATTATGAATCCCACCGTGTCACCGTACCACCCAATCTGCAACGACGGAGGTGTCCTGGGTCCCCCAGACCCAAACTAAGAGTTGCATGCATGTTTCACCTCAAACGTACAATAGGAGTACAGACGTATCCGGTTTTCCCCACATGAGGCCAAAAAGAGGGTGTCAGGTTCTGTACGACAAGTCCAGCTAACCAGTGAGATTTAACGGGAGACACACCCACACACAATGGACGGGACGTTACCTGACCACAGGGCAGGTCCCACATCAGGACGGAACACGGGACGGCCCCATCACCGAGGTCGAGTGGCGCTGGGACATTAAGAATTCTTCAATTACTATCAACGACCTACTTTTTATTATTAATTACTAAAGCACAATGTCATTTCGTGTGAACTCGTGAGTTGTACCGTGACTTTCTGTTATAACACTAGGTCTGAGAAATTTGTCATATGTAAAACTATTTACAACGTATATTTTATTAAGTGTACTTCACCGTCCATAACATGAAGTTTACGTATCACAAACTACTGTTTTTGTAAGAAAATTAAGTCTTGTTTTAACCTTCAGTAAATCCTGGAAACAAAATCACACTTTTAGTATGAACAAAACGCAATACTGTGTTTTTCACTTTTGTTTATGTCAGTGACTTATTTATTACATGTATTGTGTCACTTGTACCGTTACACAGGGCTCCTGAAGCCTTCAATGTTGTGAAAGGAAAGCGAGAATGTTACACACTAGCCAAAGGCGCCTGTAAGGAGAGTAATCCTTTCACACTAAGAACTCTCAATGGGAAAGTGAGACAGTACGAGATGGCTCAGTTCTGGTACCACAGCACTCCCAGTCTATGCGTTACAGCGTGACGAAAAATATTTCATTCGGGCTGAGTACTCTCTTCGTTCATTTGTTACGCACAATGTTACGGGGCCTTCGTCGGACATGTCTGTTGAAGGTAGGTTCGAAGAGATTTAGTCGTTTTTTATACCTTCATTTGTTATTTGTCTTTAATTTTGGAAGTGCGTCTGTACCGACAAACAAAATAAAGAACCGAATTTGTTACACTCGAGTACGTAAACAGAGTGAGCTGACCCCAATTCACATAGCTGGGTCGCTGGACCCCACCCAGCGACGCTGGCCCATTTGGGTCCATACAGCTAATATCGTTTCTCTTAACTTCAAACACAACCCCCACCTTTGTATGCAGACCGAGGACCCGATACGTCCTCTTCAAGTAACCTTTGAAGGGAACGACTTCTCGTTACTTTCCCGAGGTGATGTTAAGACGTGTAAATTTTCTGAATTTTTAAATTTTCCCTAAACACTGGACTTATAAATTTAATAATTAAGATTGTGACCAGAAGTTTTGAGTATTAACTTATTACATTACGTTTAGAGTCTTTATTTTTACATAAACTTCGGTGTCATTCTGTCTTTCTTTTTTTGTCGTAAGACACAATAAACCACCCTGAAACAAATTCACGTACGCATATTCATGTTCAAGCCACATGTCATCGACGTATAACGTACATAGTGCAATGTATGTACCTGTCGTGTGATGGCCCTTTTGTAACAAGATTAGTAAATGAAAAAGTACTTAGTAATTTTGTTGGTAGCCGGGAACCATCGTCAACTCCGTAACGATTGGGGTCAAAACTCTGTACGTCGCACCCACCATAACGTCTATTGGGTGCAGATTTCACATAAACACGCTCTACTACGAACGAAACAAGACGTACAGTCTATGGCCTGTCATCACCGCTGTCAGAGTAGCACCACAGTCCCATCAGCTGCATCTCAATGCAAAGTGAAAGCAAAGTGTGACAAACCAGAATATTAACAGCCAACAATCATGAACTGTTATACTAATGAGGGGTAGTATGTTTATTTAAGTGTTTGTTTATTATAATTTATAAATGCTGTGCTTTCCTGATTATCAGTACTGAAACTGCAACAGCTGAGTGACCTGTTAAACATATCTTCTGAAAGGGCCACTGTCCAGCACAGGACCCTACCCAATACCACACCCTGCTGGGATCATACTGGTTTAAAACTGAGAGAGGGAGACTTCTCATTGCTGAAGTCCTGAGTGCTTCAAGTAAACAATGTGGAGACACAACACTGGTTATGTTGGGTTAACTAAAACAGTACATTGACCTTAAATTATACATTCAACAAATTGGTGTTTTAATGCACGTATTGTAGTAAAAAAAAAAAAAAAAAAAAAAAAAAGCACTTTGTAATTAATTAAAAGTATATAACATGATTATCTGCAATAAATAAATAAATAAATAAATACAAAATAGTGAGTGATTATAAAACACCACAGAATATGCAACTGGGAGAAAAATGGTAATTTTAAAAAGACAGAGAAAGTCACAAACAAACAATACTAGGGATGGATTCTGAAAATTGACTATTTTAAGTTGTTTCTTTTGGTGCAGGCTGTTGGGTCTTTAATAATCTACAATGGTGTGCTTTCTTAAGGGTGAACTAATACACTGACAACAGGCCAATGCAAGGCTGCTACAACTGCTTAAGGTTAGCAGAACAGATTCAAAAACCTCTGAAAACCATCTGGCAGAAATGAATGAACTCCTATTTTTAATAAAACCTGGGGGTTTTAGGGAGTGTATTATATTACCTTGTTGTTTGGTTCTTGCTTTGCCAAATTAACAGGTAATTTTCTTCATCCAAAAAATTATTTAATTAAAGACTGGATAAACACTTTGAAACCAGCCCAGGGAGTCTGGATGTCTGCAAACTCTTGTCTGCCAGCATGCTGCATTTAATAACCATGTCACTAGAGGGCAGCACAGTCCACAGGAAACCAGCCAGAAAGGCAGGGTTTGGTCAAGACTGAGCCTGGTACAGAACACTGGGTCTACATGTTATTAGTAATTATTATTAATTAGTCATTTAGCAGACACTTTTATAAAAAGCAGCTTACAGAGATTAGGGGGACGGGGGGACGACTAAGCATCAACAACAGCTGCAGAGTCACTTACAATAGGACCTGTAGTCACAAAAAAACAGGCAATAATTGGACCAGATTACTGAACGAGATCTCTTTCTTATTCAAATAAATTATACAAAAATGTGCAATGCAATTATTTGTAAAGCACGCCACTGGTTTATAACAAACTAAAAAATGTCATTCCACTGAGTCTCATTTTACAGAGTAATAAATGTATAACATTACGGTCATCGTTTTCACTGAAACTTTGTGTTTTTATAATGGAACGGGCTTTAACTCTAATCGAATTGATCTGTTGACAGTTTTCAATATCCCAGTTAAGTAAACATTACAGTTACTTAGTACTGATACATTAAACAGTGGTGCAGTATATAATATATATATATATATATATATATATATATATATATGTATGTGTGTGTGTGTGATATATATATATATATATATATATATAGGTGTGTGTGTGTGTATATATATATATATATATATATATATATATATATATATATATATATATATATGTATATGTGTATGTATATATATAAGCATATGTATAGTAGTGAACCTTGGTTCCCACAGGCTGGCTCATCACACAGGACGAGGCGATCCACACACAGGCAGAGGGCAGGTGCGAACCCAACATCTCTCGCACCGAAGCATTGTGCCGGCTCTTTTGTACAGTGGTATTGGCGCTATGCTTTAATGTGAGAGGTCCTGGGTTCATGCCTGCCCTCCGCCTATGTGTGGATTGCCTTGCCCTGTGTGATGTGTCTGCCTGCGTTAAACTAGACGCTATATATATATATATATATATATATATATATATATATATATATATATACTGAGTGTACAAAATATTAGGAACACCTTCCTAATATTGAGTTGCACCCACTTTTGCCCTCAGAACAGCCTCAATTCGTCGTGGCATGGACTCTACAAGGTGTCAAAAGCATTCCACAGGGATGCTGGCCCATGTTGACTCCAATGCTTCCCACAGTTGTATCAATTTGGCTGGTAGTGGATCTCTACTCCGAATAGCTTGTTCCGTCTCATCCCACAGATGCTCAGTTGGATTAAGATCTTGTGACTGGGCAGGCCACTGCAGTAAGTTGAATTCAATGTCATGTTCGTGGAACCATTCCTGGACAATCCTAGCCTTGTAGCATGGGGCATTATCCTGCTGAAAAAATCCATTAGCAGATGGATCTACTGTTGCCATGAAGGGATGCACCTGATTGGCAATGGTGTTCAGATATCCTGTGGCATTTAAACGTTGCTCCACTTTTATCAAGGGGCCCAATATGTGCCATGAAAACACACCCCACACAATCACCACCACCAGCAGCCTGCAATGTTGACACGTGGCATGATGGATGCATGTACTCATGTGGTTTTCTCCGTACCCTAGTCCTCCTATCAGCGTGAAACAGCAGGAACCAGGATTCATCAGACCAGGCAATGTTTTTCTAATCCTCCGGTGTCCAGTGTTTTTGTTCCTTAGCCCACTGCAACCACAGTTTCTTGTGTTTTGTTGAAAGATGTGGAACTTTGTTTGGTCGTCGGCTGCCATTCCCCATTCGTGTCAAGGTACGACGAGTTGTGCATTTTTTTATGGGTCTTTCGGCACCAATGTTAAGAACATAAGAACATAAGAAAGTTCACAAACGAGAGGAGGCCATTCGGCCCATCTTGCTCGTTTGGTTGTTAGTAGCTTATCGATCCCAGAATCTTATCAAGCAGCTTCTTGAAGGATCCCAAGGTGTCAGTTTCAACAACATTACTGGAGAGTTGATTCCAGACCCTCACGATTCTCTGTGTAAAAAAGTGCCTATTTTCTGTTCTGAATGCCCCTTTGTCTTATCTCCATTTGTGACCCCTGGTCCTTGTTTCTTTTTTCAGGTCGAAAAAGTCCCTTGGGTTGACATTGTCAATACCTTTTAGAATTTTGAATGCTTGAATTAGGTCGCCGCGTAGTCTTTTTTGTTCAAGACTGAACAGATTCAATTCTTTTAGCCTGTCTGCATATGACATGACTTTTAAGCTCGGAATAATTCTGGTCGCTCTTCTTTCACTCTTTCTAGAGCAGCAATATCTTTTTTATAGCAAGGTGACCAGAACTGAACACAATATTCAAGAAGAGGTCTTAATAATGCATTGTACAGTTTTAACATTACTTCCCTTGATTTAAATTCAATACTTTTCACAATGTATCCGAGCATCTTGTTAGCCTTTTTTTATAGCTTCCCCACATTGTCTAGATGAAGACATTTCTGAGTCAACAAAAACTCCTAGGTCTTTTTCATAGATTCCTTCTCCAATTTCAGTATCTCCCATATGATATTTATAACACACATTTTTATTTCCTGCGTGCAGTACCTTACACTTTTCTCTATTAAATGTCACTTGCCATGTGTCTGCCCAGTTCTGAATCTTGTCTAGATCATTTTGAATGACCTTTGCTGCTGCAACAGTGTTTGCCACTCCTATTTTTGTGTCGTCTGCAAATTTAACAAATTTGCTTACTATACCAGAATCTAAATCATTAATGTAGATTAGGAATAGCAGAGGACCTAATACTGATCCCTGTGGTACTCCACTGGTTGCCAGCACCCTGCTACCATATAGATACTTTTCCATTTTAGATCTTATTATAGTTTCCGTAAGTTTATATATAATAGAAGTCAAGCTTACTGGTCTGTAGTTACCAATGGTTCAGTTTTGTTTCCCTTTTTGTGGATCAGTATTACGTTTGCAATTTTCCAGTCTGTGGGTACCACCCCTGTGTCAAAAGACTGTTGCATGATCTTGGTTAGCAGTTTATAAATAAATTCTTTCATTTCTTTGAGTACTATTGGGAGGATCTCATCCGGCCCAGGGGATTTGTTTATTTTAAGAGCTCCTAGTCCCTTTAACACTTCTGCCTTGGTTATGCTAAAGTTATTTAAAACTGGATAGGAACTGGATGACATGTTGTCCATATTCTCCTTTGTAAAAACTTGTGAAAAGTAATCATTTAATGTATTTGCTATTTTTTTTTCTTCATCTACAATTTTGCCATTTGTATCTCTTAGACATTTAATCTCCTCTTTGAATGTTCTCTTGCTGTTGTAATATTGGAAAAACATTTTGGAATTGGTTTTAGCCCCCTTAACAATGTTCATTTCTATTTCTCTCTTGGCCTTTCTAACTTCCTTTTTGACTTGCGTTTGCAGTTCCGTGTACTCTTTCTGTGTACTTTCTTTTTGGTCCTTTTTTAATGCTCTGTAAAGTGCCTTTTTTCGCTGAATATTTTTTTTAATTGATCTATTAAACCATTTTGGCAATTTAGTTTTACATTTAGATTTGTCTACTTTAGGGATGTAATTGTTTTGTGCCTCTAGTACTACATTTTTGAAGAACAGCCATCCTTTTTCTGTGGATGTTTTCTCTATTTTACTCCAATCTACTTCTGTTAGTCTCTGTTTCATACCTTCATAGTTTGCTTTTCTAAAATTGTAAACCTTAGCTTTAGTCATTACTTTTGGGGTTTTAAAAAACACTTCAAATGAGACCATGTTGTGGTCTGTTTGCCAGTGGTTCTCTGACCTCTGTTTTAGTTATTCTGTCTTCGTTATTTGAAAAGACTAAATCAAGGCATGCCTCCCTTCTAGTCGGTGCCTTGACAAATTGTGTTAGGAAGCAGTCATTTGTCATTTCCACCATTTCTATTTCATCCTTCGTGCAACCCACTGGGTTTTCCCATTTTATATGGGGGAAGTTGAAATCCCCCATTAGTATGGCTTCTCCTTTGCTACATGCATTTCTAATGTCATTGTATAACAGATTATTGTGCTCACCGTCTGAATCTGGCGGTCTATAGCATGATCCTATTATTATGCCCTTTTAATTTTTGTCTGTTATTCTGACCCATATTGATTCGGCTTTGTTTTCTTTGTCCAGGTTTAAAACCTGGGCTTCAAGACTGTTTCTTATGTATAGCGCTACCCCTCCTCCACTTCTGTCCTGCCTGTCTTTCCTATACAGTGTATACCCACAAATATTGTATTCGTCCCCATCACTCTCAGACAACCAAGTTTCTGTAACACCTATCACATCATAGTTACTTGTTAGTGCAGTAGCTTCAAGTTCTAAAATTTTGTTTCTGATACTTCTAGCATTTAGATAAATACATTTAATGGTTGTCTTACCTGAGTTGTTGTCCTTGTTTTGATGCGGTCTCCCTTCTGTTTTTTTGTTGATTTCTCCCCCCTTCCTTTCTAGTTTAAATGCTTCTGAAGCTGCTTGAGGATTTTTTCTCCAAGTAGACTGGTTCCCTTTTTATTTAAGTGCAGTCCGTCCCGTCTATACAGATAGTCCTCGTTGTAGAATGTGGTCCAATGATCAAGATAGGTGAAGCATTCCCATGTGCACCACGTCTTCAGCCATGCATTTAGATTAATTATTTTCAGCTGTCCATATGGTCCTTTGCAAGGTGCCGGTAGTATACCAGAAAATACCACAGTTTTGGTCTTCTCTTTTAATTTCCTTCCTAGCTCTCTGAATTTGTTTTGCAGGGATTTTGGTCTG
Source organism: Polyodon spathula (assembly GCF_017654505.1). Lineage (NCBI taxonomy): Eukaryota > Metazoa > Chordata > Actinopteri > Acipenseriformes > Polyodontidae > Polyodon > Polyodon spathula. Next base: position 23,031,804 of record NC_054545.1, read on the forward strand.
TCTCTTCCAATGTTGTTTGTACCGATGTGGACGACTACTACCGGGTCGTCTCCTGTTCGTTCTAGGAGCCTGTCCATGTTCTCAGTGATGTGCTTGACAGAGGCTCCCGGAAGGCAGCACACTGTTGTAGTGAGGGGGTCCAAACTGCGAATTGAACTTGCTGTGTTTCTCAATATGGAGTCCCCAACAATCATGACCTCCCTTTTTGCTGTCTGGTCACCACTGTCAATAGGGTCCTGGATGTTGTTCTTTTCGTTCTCTTATTGTTGGTTTTGCTCATCATAACTTTGAAGTGACTCAAATTTGTTGGTTGTTTTGATTTCTGGTGGTTGTGTTTGATGAAGTTTCTTTTTTTCCCTGCTTCTGCCTACCTGAACCCAGCTGTTCTGACCTTCTATCTCCCTGGTGTCTTTCAGTCTGTTAGGGGTGGTGCAAACAACTGGACTGTCAGTTGACTAACTGTAACTCTGCACAATTCGTGTCAGCCTTCTTTGGCCTCTTTCATCAATGAGCCATTTTTGACCACTGGCCTTCCATTGGCTGGAAGTTTACTTGTATTGTAACTTATATCAAAAACACAAGCTAAGTTAGAAGAAAAAATTGGGGCAGCCTTGGCCAGCACCAAGCAAATAGACACAACTGTCAAAGCGGTGGGGGCCAAGGTTGTCCCAGTTGTTTCTACTAACTTGGCTTGGCTTAGACTCAATAACTGGTTACACCACCTTTAGCAGCATTAACTGCAACCAAACGCTTTCTGTAGTTATTGATCAGTCTCTCACAGCACCTTGGAGGAATTTTGGCCCACTCCTTCATGCAGAACTGCTTCAACTCAATGACATTTGTGGGTTTTCGAGCTTAAACTGCTCTTTTCAGGTCCTGCCACAACATCTCAATGTCGTTTAGGTCTGGACTTTGACGAGAGCTGCACCAGTCTCCAGAGAGAGCAGACTACTTGCTGCTCCCGCCTCCACTGCTAGAGGGAAACTACCTGCTGCTCCTGCCTCCACCACTAGAGGGAGAACTAGAGCGTCCACTAAAGCGTGGACCTGCTGGTTTATAATGTTGGTGGCTGTGCGTGTATCTGCTGGTTTGTAATGCTGGTGGCTGTGCGTGTATCTGCTGGTTTGTAATGCTGGTGGCTTGGCCTAAACTGATAGTTTCAGGTCCTGCCACAACATCTCAATGGGGTTTAGGTCTGGACTTTGACTAGGCCATTACAAAACTTTAAATTTCTTTTTCTTCAACCATTCTGATGTAGACTTGCTTATGTGTTTCAGATCACTCTCTTACTGCATGACCCAGCTGCACTTCAGCTTCAGCTCACGGACAGATGGCCTGACATTCTCCTGTAGAATTCTCTGATACAGAGCAGAATTCATGGTTTCTTCAATGATGGCAAGTCATCCAGGTCCTGATGCAGCAAAGCATCCCCAAATCATGACACTGCCACCATCATGCTTGACCATTGATATGAGGTTCTTACTGTGGAATGCAGTGTTTGGTTTTTGCAAGACATAACGGGGCCCTTGTTGGCCAAAAAGTTCCACTTTTGGCTCATCTGTCCATAGAACATTGTTCCAGAACTCTTGAGGATCATCCATGTGCTTTTTGGCAAACTTGAGACGAGCATTCATGTTCTTCATGAACATTGACCTTAGCATTGACCTTAGCCGAGGAGAAAGAGGCCTGCAGATCCCTGGATGTTGTTCTAGGGTTCCACACATAGCCACCAACATTACAAACCAGCAGATACACGCACAGCCACCAACATTACAAACCAGCAGATACATGCACAGCAACCAACATTACAAACCAGCAGGTCCACATGCTGCCACCAACATTACTAACCAGCAGATACACGCTCTAGTGGACGCTCTAGGTCTCCCTCTAGTGGTGGAGGCAGGAGCAGCAGGTAGTTTCCCTCTAGCAGTGGAGGCGGGAGCAGTAGGTAGTCTGCTCTCTCTGGAGACTGGTGCGTCTCTCCATCGGTCACTGGAGACTGGTGTGGCTCTCCCTCATGCATTGGAGACAGCGGGGCTTCTCCTTCTTGTGCCAGGAATGGGTACTCTTCTTCCTGGAGGAGGGGGCAGTTGACCACGAAGTGGCCCCACTCCCCGGCAGGAAGAGCAGGGCACATGTTCAAGGCCTCGAGAGCGCTGAGGTAGGCCTCCTAGCTGCACTCCGGTCATCCCTCCTCCTTCTCCTCTCTGGAGCTGGGAGGCAATTGATGACGGAGTGGCCCCCCTCCCAGTAGCAAGGGCACCAACTCGAGGCCTCGACAAGATGGAAGTAGCCATCCAAGCGGTCCTCCTGCTGTGCCTGTGGCACCAGTTCCACCTCCTGCCATGGAGGGGGCTGGTTGGATGTTATGTGCCTGACCTCGCCAATGGCAAAGCACCATTTCTCACCTTTTAGGCAGGTGAGACATACGTCCAGCATGGCAGAGACACGACTTCATTGTATATAGTGCTATATATTTATATTTTATTGTATAGACATTCTATTCTTCGGAAAGAAAGGTTAATTTTCATATTTTTATTATGTTTATTTTAAGATTTTTTAATCTTTATGTTAAAAGTAAAAGCACTCACGTAGAGTGAAGGATGCGCTCTATAGTCTGGATGTCGCTGGTTCGAGTCCAGGCTATTCCTTTGCAGACCAAGGACAGGAGTTCCCAGGGGGCGGCACACCATTAGCCGAGCAAGGCCTGGGGGGAGGGAGGGGTAGGTCAGCCAGGGTGTCCTTGGCTCACTGCGCACCTGCGACCCCTGTGGTCTGGCCGGGCGCCTGAGGGCTTGCCTGTAAGCTGCCCAGGGCAGCGTTGTCCTCCGACGCTGTAGCTCTGGTTGGCTGCATGGTGAGTCTCCAGTGTGTAAAAAAGTAGGCGGCTAATGGCACACGATTCGAAGGACAGCGTGTGTTCACCTTCGCCACTCCCAAGTCAGTGCAAAGATGGCAGCAGTGAACTGAGCTAAAAAGAATAATTGGACAGTACTAAATTGGGGAAAAAATAACAAAAACCTAATTGGCGACTACTAAAAAAAAAAAAAAGTTAACGATTATTATAATAAACCATTTACTAGTTTTTATTTTTATGATCTAAAAAAATTAAATCAACACGATTTTCTAACAATTTTGCCGGAAAATGCTATGAACAAAAATTGTAGATCTTGTAAAGTTTGATATTTTACAATATTTTCAATCGTTGTGTTTTCATAGTTGTGCACATAATACCTGTATTGCTCTTACATAAAATTGGGTTATTAAACTTCTTTTGCGTACAGAATTTAAAATCTATTGCTAGCAATACCTATTATCATTAAATAGAGATAGATTCCCTTATTAATAAACTGCAGAGTGGGTATTAATTGAGAAAATTTCAGTGTTCAGTACATGATACATTATGACTTCATATTTTTTTTGTCATATGTAGTACACACTTAGGCCCTTCCATCCTATTAACCTTGGGCCCCTCATAACCTTAATTCTGCCCTGGCCAGACCTGAAGAAAACCCTCAGGATGCAGTGGCGGCCTTGGCCAGACCTGAAGTAAACCCTCAGGATGCAGTGGAGTCCCTGGCCAGACCTGAAGTAAACACTCAGGATGCAGTGACGGCCCTGGCCAGACCTGAAGTAAACACTAAACTAAACTAAACACTGCAGTGGTTGCAGGGTGTAATGAAAAAGCGCAATGGCCAAATAAACAAAACACACTAGCAAGTATCACCAGCGTGAATAGCAAGTGTTATTTATTTATTTTTATCTCGCTCACGCTCTCACTCTTGCAATCGTGAAGCTCCCAACCGCACGTGATCAACTAACAATATACAGACACTTACTATAACACAACACACGCACATGGATTTTCATTCAAGCACGCAGTAAGAGATTGATTAACATACATTCATGCTAACATGAACACAATCACACAAACATAAATAAACACTGGAAAAAGCGGAATGTAATTCAATATGTTAACGTAACATTATTCAGGTAGAGAGTTCCAGAGAGTTGGGGTCATAAATCTAATAGAGCACTCTCTGAGTGTGGTGCACTTTTGCTTGGGTATAACAAGCAAGCCTGAGCCAGAGGACCTCAGCTTGCATGCAGTGACATAGCTATTCCCTGCGTGCAAGCTGAACTTTACATGTAGCCAGTGCAGCTGGGTAAGACAGGGGGTAAGGTGATCATGTTTTACATCTGGTAAGGATCCTAGCAGCAGCATTTTGAACCAGCTGCAATCAGTTTATGGCAGGTGACGGCAGACCACCATAAAGAGTTGCAGTAGTCGAGTCGAGAGGAGATGAATGCATGACAGAGTATCTCTGCATCCAGGAGGGAAAGGTAGGGACGGATCTTTGAGATGTTTCGGAGGTGGTAGAAGAATGATTTGACTACAGAGGAGATTTGGGCATCAAAGGAGAGGTTACTCCAAAGCTTCAAACAGTGGGGAAGGGCAGCAGCAGACAGTTTCCAAGGTTCAAGGCACAATATTGAGATTGCTGGGTTGAGTTTTTGATCCTACTAGAAGTTTAGATTTGTTAGTGTTGAGCTGGAGAAAATTGGCAGACATCCAGGCCTTGATTTCTTGGATGCAAGCTGAGAAATAATAGTATCAGTAGTAGCTGAAGGTGCAGGAAGATTAATATTGGCAGTGATTAAGAAATGGTCAATAAATATATAGACATTTGTGTATTTAATTATTTATTTTTTTCGTTTTGGCATAAAATCCTCCATATCCTGTTGCTCTTTATGACAATTAATAATGTGAATGTATAATAGGATATCATACAAACAACCGTGGCAAAGAATGAATGGGCTGTGAGTGATAATGGCAACACAGACGTTGTTGCCATTGACGTCTTAAATAGGAGACACGGCTCATTTACATACCTCTGAGAATTGGTTAGATACAATCTACCTAATGTTAAAAATTCTCCCTCTGCAAAACTGCCTATAATTTCGCCAATGCCATGAGTCAACACCCTACCCCCCCCCCCCCTTAGGGCTGGCTCCAGGTTTCTGTGGGCCCTAGGCAATGGATCTCCACCTTCACTCCCAAATCAAAAATATTTTTCTGTCAAAAAAGTTTTCATAATCAGTAGTCCCTCGCTAAACCGTATATGTCTCGAGACATGAGTTGCCTGATTTAAAAAATAAAAATAATTTTGTAAGAAATACAGTAGTAAAATCAAATGAATACCTGTAGCACTATTTTTACTGTGCCCTACAGGTAACACAAATAAATCATGCTGCAGCATTTTACACATTACTGTACAGTGTGAAAATAGTAAAAGATTATTTTAATTGAAAGTAAATGATTCTAGCACATTTTCACTTTTACTGTAGCCTACTTAGTACACAATTAACAGAAATCAGAACACTTTACAGAAATAATAATTTTTTAATTTACATATAAAATTTGACTGTGCTTATTGCAGTGATTTTAGTTTAGCTTTTTTTTGTAGTCATTTCCTTCCGTTTTCTGACATCCACATTTGTGTTTCCTTTTATTTGGAGTTTCCAGAGGTTTGGCAGGTTTCATTTTTGAAGGTTTAAAATTGTATAATTATAATAGGTGTTATGAATACATGCTTATCAAATGAAAGTCTTGACTGTTGGAAAGTAAATGTGCTAAGTATAGCATGTCTTTATTTGGCACATTTGGCTTTACGAAGACCTGGAGTACGGAAGTTAATAGGGAGTGAGAAGAGGCAGGACTAAGGGAACAAGACGCAAGCAGGAAAAGAGAAAAGAAAAAAGAAAAAAGGGCAGCGCTGACAAGTTTCACTGCACTGCAGCCATACAGTTTAGTTTAGTTTAGTGAAAACTAAACGTGTCTAGCCCTAAAGGCTGCTTGAGTAGGATAGCTGGCACAGAAATTGTACATTTAATCCTATTTGCAATTTCATTCCTGTATGTGTGGGGGGCCCCCTCTGGCGTCGGAGCCCCACTTTTGCCTTAAGGATAACTTTACAGTCCCTTGGTGTTGACTCAGCAGAATCCAGCAGTTTTGTTACATTTTTGCAGGCTTTTAACCTAAAGGTGTTAGAACACATTTGAAATTGTTTAAGTGCTTATGTTTTTTATTTTTTTTATTTTTATTTATTTATTTATTTTAATAAAGATTGTTAAACTACCAGAAACTGTTTATTGTGGTCTTTGTCATATTAATTAGTGGCTAATGTTAACTAAATGCGTGTATTTAACTTGTTTTTATTGAATTATCTTATATTAAGTGTATTGTAGGGTAGCAATCCAGTACATTTATACAAAAAATACATTTAATATGTGCAATTGTACTTACAAATGGAAAAGCAAAAATGTATTCAAATAAATAAATACATGTATTTAAAACTGCCTTTATACATAAGTAAACTCTTTTATCACACTAAAGTTGAGCATAACCTAATCTCAGAGGAGTTCCTTTACTTGAGTCCTTATTGTTATATTCAGTCTAAACTACCCCCAGCCTTTCAGTTTCACCTCTTTATTATGAAGCGTGTAAAACAGTAGGCTAGTCTGTGTTCGCTCCAAGTGGACAGCGAAAAAAAGCGCCTTCCAAAACACTGAAATGATCCTAACAATTTTCTTAATAACCACTGCACTTTAAAAAGTTTTACATTATTAAAACCAAAATACTATCCAAAAAAACTGGAACGGGTGGCAATAACAGTTCAGCGGGAGCGGGAGTGGAAGTACAAGTCCCACCAGAGTCATATTCATAAAAAGTGTCTGCGTAGCAGCTCGGCACACACTTTTCCAGATGCGTACTTGAAGCAAACAGAGTGAAGCCTGAAGTCAGTCCATCTTTTAGGCAAAAACAGTCAACCGAATGCGAAGCGGTACAATCACGTTTTCCCTACTTGACAGGCCACTGCCAAAGCAAGAAGGCGGGAGTATATTGTTTAACTGTGAATTGCATTGACAACGACTATTACTTTCTGATATTAAGTATCAGAAAATACCCATCCTAAGCCCGACACAAAACCGAAATTAACCTTCACTTTTTTTTTTAATTTTAGAAAAATAATAATAGGCGGGTCGTATGGGTGGGAGATGAAGATTGACCTCTGTGGGAACCAATCACCGTAGAGAAATACAGTTTCCTGGCGTCAAATCTCAGAGCCCAGTGACACGCTTCTCTACCAACCTTGACGTCGCGTGAGAGAGTATTGATAGACAGACACCAAAACCAATAAGACTCCGTCTTCTCTACGTCTTGGTTAATTTGATTGGCAGAAGGCTGGAGGATGGGCGGGGTTTTTCGTGGAATGGTTCGCAGTTGGGTAGGTTGTAAGAAAGTTAATGGCTGGGGGAAAGGGTTTCTTTTCTCGTCTCGCTTCAGGAGAGTTTCGGGAATTTCTGAAGTAAAAATATAATAAATAAAAAAGAATACAAACCCGAAGAAAGTTAAATACAATATTACGTCTGTTAAACTACATATTATATAGGGAAGTATGCAGAATGCAGTAGCCGGGACGGCAATGCTGACGGACGGCTTCGAGGACGAGATTGACTCGGTGACTCCGCGCTCCCCTGCGGTAGGGATGGGGGTTGGAGCTGCACCAGGAGCCGGGCTCGGCGGCCTAGGGATTGGTGTCGGAGGAAAGAAAGTACGTTTGTTCGGAGAGGCTGGCGGGCCTGGTTCAGACAGGCTGGATTTCAAACTAGCTGCGGCTGCAGTGCTCTCGTCTGGCCCGGGATCCGGCAGCGACGAGGACGAGGTGTCTGAGGTAAGCTTAGACAGCTCCTTTAACCCACTCCCTTCCTCCTCAGTAAAATTATATTAAAACACAACCTATATTAACCACAAAACGCGCGCTACCTATACAATGGCACACACACGATTCTCCTTTGGAATGGAGATGGGGCAATAAAATAAAATAAATCCTAAAGCTTGAACGTCTGATTTATGGCCGGTAGTTCCACGGCGGCCTAGTAAGAATGGTAGTAGTAGCAGTATTGCACAAACCTCAAGTTTTTTTTCTATATATAATGCGTAGTTGTAGTAAAAATAAGAGCTCAGTTTTATAATAATAGATAGTGGTGCAATTACGTCATTGCATAAACAAATGCGTACGCAGGTTGGAAAAGCTATCTGGTTTATGTTAATATACCACACAGAACGAAATACGATCGTGTAATGTTAAAGACAGATTACAGAGGAAGGCTTGCTGAGCCAATGCATTTTCTGCACATGAAAGCTTTTTATTACCCGAACTGTACACATTTAGCGGCCTGCTCTTTACAGTAAGGTCTGTCAGTTTTCACATAATTTAATGCTAACGTGCACTTGTTGTAAACTTAATAGTATGGAAGCGATTTACCCCACTTCAGTTTGGTGTATTTTACTACAGAAGAGTATTTCTTCGAGTAGTTGGGAGATGTAGCACGTTGACCTTATTTTAATTGGGAGATTTTCATTTGTACAAAGTACTTTTTTGGGGGGAATGTGCATCGTTGCTACTACTGTCATATGTCATGCTATTAACAAGGCGGCCTGTCAAATTCAATGCAGACTAGATCAGTGTCTGTTCTGCACGTTTAGTAAGTAGATACTTTTCTTTCATTGGGGTGATTGTACAATACCCCGGACCCGACAAAAAAACAACAGAAGTTTTTTTGAAGTTTTTCAATAACATCTGTAATTTCCATTTGATTGCTGTTTATCTCTATACAGGTTCGTTTTAAACCACTTCAGTTTCGGGTTTACGAGGATATTCGTAGTTTGACAATTTTGTTTTGTTTTTTTTAGCAGTATAATTTTTGAAAATCCAATACATGATACACATCCCATACTTCACTCTTTTCTTTACAGCCCCCCTTTTTAAACCATGTCAACTTTGTGAGATGTTGCTCGCTTTACGCTTTTATAGTACTGTGCTGCATCCTGTTGGCAGTCCATCACAGCCAAGCACCAATACTGGAAGTGTACCTCATAAGGCTGATTGATATCTGACGAGGATATTTAGATTTAACGCCATATGAACATATTGAGAAGGTGACGTTTTGTATTAATGGAGGGAAGAAAGGCTAAGAAACTGAATGAAATATACGGTCAAAAGTTTGAAGCAGAAATTGCCTAATATTAGAGGATTTATTTTAATTGGGTGCAAATGAACACTACATATGCTCATAACACACAGCAGTCGAATTGTACATTACACTGTGTCCAGCCTGATCTGCACTGTGCATGGTTTTATATTATAAATGTTAATTATAATGGGAATTTAAATATTTGAGCGCTGTTACGCTTGTCCATACAAGATGTTACTTTTAAAATAATCATTGAGTCAAAGTGAGATGTTTCTAAAGAGTTTACATACAAATAAAGCAACTGCACTCTACCAGTAAGGATGTATTCTTTTCATATTAGTATACCAAGTAATGGTCTCTGTCTAATAAAGTGGTGTGTTGTAATAGCAGATGTCTTGATTTTATTGGAATGTCAGATGTGGGGTGTGTGTTTCAGTTTTGTTGAGTTGTGACAGCTGGAGGGAGCACGACAGCTAAATTAATCTTCGCTATTGAGCCACAAAAATACATTTCATAGGGTTTTTATCGTCTGTGTTTGTGCAAATTCAAAAAGGCCTTGGAGAAGCTCTCAAGGTGGAATTGTTGCAAGTGTCCCCTCTGGACAGCCGAGCAGTTTTTGTTTGCAATGAAAACCTGAGGACCAGGATTAGGTAGACGCAGTGCCAGGCCTTTCAACTTATCGAGCATGTTCAGCAGTCATTGTGCATTCTGGGAGATGTAGTTGATGGGTGAAAGGAGTCTTGCGTTTTACAGTTCTGGAAACATGGTCACAGAACTATAACACCCACAGACCAGTGCTTTGCATTCCTTTCATACACATTCCAGAAGAGTGCTGTCTGCCATTAGCTTTTGCTGTGTGTGTTGATTCTTTTAGGATTTACTGGTAATTTAAATGCGGTTCTAATGGGAAAGCACATGCAGTAATACAGTGCTTGGATAGAAAACTGTTTTTAAAAGGTTTTGCTAGTACACAGTTGCAAGTTTATTAAACAAATCTTAACTGCCGTACATGTGCAAACATCTTCTGAATTTGTCTAATATTTTGTACTGTGGTAGTATCCTATTGTTGTCTTCAGATAAAATATAATAATATATATAATCTCTATATCCATCCAAACACTGCTCTTTTGAGCACATTGAAAATGACTGTCTCTGAGTGTCCTTACATCATTAGTAAGCACACCTGACCAAACATTTAATTCTGTGCTGGAAGAAATTCAAGCATGAAATATCGGTGTATGTTATCGGCTAAAATAACAAAAGCTGCAAAATAACAAAAATCGCTGTTTTTTTTTTCTTTTTTTGTCTTATATTGGTGCCATACCGATAGCTACCGATTATTGGTGCACCCCTAATTATAACATTACTTATTTAAGTTTGAAATGGAGGGGAGAAGTACAAACTGGAGTCTAAATTGCCAGTACACATACATAAATTAGCCGATCTGATTACGTCACCTACCGACCCTGCTGTTGCCTTCCCCCGTGCACGCTACACTCTCCCCCCAGCCTCAAGTCTGCCCAGGACTTGCTTACCAGGCTACAGTCCGATGAGTGCGTGCTGGGGTACCTGCGTCCCACTGCTAACACCAATGTAGCGAGCCCAGTTCCCTCAGGCAGGTGCCTCACACAGGGCGAGGCAATCCACACACAGACGGAGGGTGAGTGTGAACCCGGGACCTCTTGTACTAAAGCATAGCGCCAATACCGCTGTACAAAAGAGCAGGATTATGTCTTTGATGTGATTACGTCACCTACTAGCCCTGTTGCTGCCTTCTCCCGTGCATGCTACACTAGGATTATACATTATACAAACTATTATTACTGGAAAAACTAATTAGAATTGTTGGAATATTAACACATCAGATTTTAAGCCTGAGTTGTTATCTTGTTTTGTGCAACAGACTAAGTCTGACTTTCACAATTAAACCTGGAAGTTATCAGGATAACCTTTTAAACCACTTTTGTGCAATAGGCCCCTGGAGTGAGGCAAGTTATTTATTGTGTACTTTTCCAAGTGTACAATTATTTATAACTGTCACAGACATTTCAGCTTTTTTCCTCCTTTTTTGAGGATCTTGGTTTTGTTTGTGAAGGACACAAAAACATGTGTTTGATATGCTGCAAAAGAAATGTGATGTATGTGTGGCGCAGTAATGTATGGAACATCTAAAGGTACATGGTGTAAAAATTAAAATGGGAGGCTACTATCTCGTGTGCACGACTTACTCTAATATCTCATGCTCACGCCTCAAATTGACACCAATGACGCAAATAAAATGTTTATTATTCCCTACATGTGTTTCTGTTTACAAAAATGCTGGCTGGTTTGTGGAGTTGGGGGTTACAGCCTGTGAGTGATTTTAAATAACTATGAATTACTACCTAGAATGAATGTCCTCAAGTACGCACACGGACTTCACTGAAGTCTATATGTTTCACTGTAGCCCTCGAGATGAAATTGTTAGCTAGATGGCTACGTTTTTTTTAATTAGCAGTGGGAGAAAAATGCTTTAGCAAGGACAGTAGAATTGGCCAGAACTGATGGACGCTGAATCTATTAGGTTGGATGCTAATGAGTACATAAAAAATACAAATAGTTATTTAAGCGCAAAAAAAACTCGACTAATTTGTCGAAACAGATTTTTTTGTGATTCTGTAACTTAAAGTACCGCATGGATTTTCATGAAACAAAAAACTTCTCCGTCACATGGACACGGAGCATATGAAATGCCTTTCTAATAATTGAGAGCTGGTGCTGTATTACTGTGGTCACTTGTTGTATACATGTATAAAAATGTGTTATTCTATGACCCGAGGGACCTTTCAATACTTTGAAAGTTTTGTTGAAAAATATTGATGTTGGGGACTCCCGAGTGGTGCATCCAGTAAAGGCGATCCACGTTGATTTGCCCTCTAGCCTGGGGATCACAGGTTCGAGTCCAGGCTATGTCACAGCCGACCATGACCAGGAGTTCCTAGGGGGCAGCGCACAATTGGCTGAGCGCTGCCCGGTTAGGGAGGGCTTAGGTCGGCAGGGGAATCCATGGCTCACTGCGCCGCGGGGAGTGCAGGATGTGCTCTATAGCTTGGAGATTGCAAGTTTGAATCCAGGCTATGTCACAGCCGACCGTGACTGGGAGTTCCCCCGGGTAGGGAGGGCTTAGATCAGCAGGGGAATCTATGGTTCACAGCGCTTCTGCGACCCCTGTGGCGGAAAGGGTGCCTGTAGATCTGCAGTGGAGCCACCAGATCTGTGTTGTCCTCTGGCACTGTAGGTCTGGTGGCATCGCTGTGGATCTGCAGTGTGAAAAATGATGGATTGGCAGGAGCATCTTTCGGAGGACGCGTTTTCCAGCCGCCGTTTCCCGAGTCGGAAGCGGGGTTGCAAGTGGTGAGCCAAGGATACAGATAATAATTGGGCATACTAAATTGGGGAGAAAACCAGGGTAAAAAATTGACGACGACTAAATTTATTAAAAAACAAATAAATAAATATTGATGTTTGGGCAAATTACAAGACATTGAATGATTTTTATTTATTTAACACATTTGTAGTTGACTGCCTTTTATATCTTTTGAAATTAATCAACAAATCTATTTTTAGTAGTAGAGACTAATTTAGTATTCACCAATTGATTTTACCCCATTTTTTCTCCCGGTTTGAAATATCCAATTATCTTTTAGGCTCAGCTCACTGCTAGCACCCCTGCGCTGACTTGGGAGCAGCGAAGACGACCACACACTGTCCTCCGAAACATGTGCCGTCAGCTGACCGCTTCTTTTCACTCTGCAGGCCCATCATGCAGCCAACCCAGAGCTGCAGCGTTGGAGGATAACGCAGCTTACAGGCAAGCCCGCAGGCACCTGGCCAGTCTACAGGGGTTATTGGTGCGCGGTGAGCCGATGACACACTGGCCACCTTAAGCCCTAAATCATCTCCTGATTGATCGATTTATCACCAAACTCCTCAGTAATGTTATCCAAGTCATTATTTTACTACTATAACATCTCAAAAAGCTTGGCAAATATCTGATTTTCTTTGAGCGCTGGATACGGAAGCAGGTATCTTGTTTGATTATGTCAGTGTTAAGTCTGTGGTGAAGGGTCTATGCGTATTGTTCAGAATCGCCTCCATTTTTCTGTTCGGCCTCTCTCGGCCTTTGAAAGCTTTTCTCGGTTTTTCCGGAGAAAAACCGACTAGGGACCGGTGATTGACGACTTTTTGATTATGTCGGACAGGAAAGGAAAAATTTTAATGTCGCACCTGGTCCGACATAGGACCGCAAAGGGTTAAACATACATAATACATTTAGAACTGAACATTTATTTAAAAAATAAATACCTGTTCTATAAATTAGTCACTGTCAGAAAATTCTGATTCTCCAACAATGACTCGTCTAATCGTCTTGCCATCTTGAAATGAGTTTCTGTAGAGTGGAAACGTTTATGTTCATATTAATTTCTGTACATAAATGTAAATATATACACCGAATACCCTGTTATCAACACAGTGTTTTTCAGGCAGCAAGAACAAAATAGTGCTAACAGTAAATATTGTGATAACATATGCAGTAGTCTCCGGCTAAGAGAACACCCCTCGGTAAGCAAGCGAAGTGTTCTCTAAGACGTGTTAGCTACCAGACACACCATTAATCAATCAATCAATAAATAAATAAACACATACGCATTACTTGTCATGACACACGTGCATCAACATATGCAATGAACTGAATAAGTAAATCATAATTTTATGAAGGTTGCAACCCTACTATTTGGGTTAAATAAATTGGCAAGAGCTGTATTTGAAGATGTCAAGGAGGGTTACAGTAGAATACGATCTGTGTTTGGAATGTGGAAATGCTCAACAGCTGAGAACTGGAAAGCATTTTTTGAAACGCTGTTCTGTGTTTTTTTTGTAACACGGACGGACGACGGACCAGGATGGATCAGTTTTCTACTGTAAGAAACACTTATTCCCTTAGGGCACTACACTTTTCTTTTAGCGCTATGTCAACTAAATATTTGTATACTTTTTTGCTCTTGTCATGCTTTCTCGTGTAAGAATCTGACAACCGTGGTGTTAAAATTCCTGTAGTGAAATTTGGAAAGGGGCACAATCTCCTAGAGTCCTGAATCGGTTACAGTGTTGCTGGTTAGTAAAGGGTGCCTGTAGGACTGCTGCAGTAACAGAAGTCCTGTGTCTGATGGTAAGGAATTGGCATACAAGGCTGCTGTTTATAGGATGAGCGAGGATCCCTCCATACAGTATCGCTGCAGTCTCCGTGTTTCTGTTAACTGGTAAATACACGTCCGATGGTTTCCAGGGCTCTACGTTTGGCCACTGAGATAGTGTTTTTACTGGCCCGGATACATAAATTCATTTTTTCATGACGGTTTTAATTTTCATTATGCTTCTAATTGTGTACAGTAGATGAAGCGTCTCTCAAAATAAAAAAGTGACTAAGCGATTAGGCTTTAATGTATATTGTGTTATTTGAATACTGTATTCAGGATTTGAAAGTGTGTGTGTACAAATGATACTCGTTTTTTCATAAGCTAAACCGCAACCGAGCTATTACCCTATGATCACAGCAATGCTAAAAGCTTAACTGAATTACAATAATCCTAATAATAAACTCTATTCGAACAATAATCCTAATAAAAATAATAAACCTTCTCAGAGCATTGTTACATGTCGCCATTTCACAAGTCTGCACCAGTTTTATTGCCGATACAAACGAGTCTGGGAAAGATTGTGAATGGCATTTTTGATGTGACCACATAGTATCCCTAATCAAAAAGTGTGACAATTCAATCCCATATCTGGGTATCCATTTCTGCATGTTGGGAATTTTTTGCTGCAGTTATAGCAGACAAACACCTGCTATGTTGCGAACTATTACTGTGAGACTGGATATGATGATATCAATGTCGAAATCCCCCTGAAAAAGCTGCTGGTTTTAACTGCATGTCTGGGAAACTGACGGCAAACAAGGCAGAACATGACATGACATTTTTTTCACTGTCATAATCAAGCAAGGTGAAGTCTTTCTTGGTACGTAGTTAAGGTTTAAAATAAATAAATAATATATATATATATATATATATATATATATATATATATATATATATATATATATATATATATATATATATATATAATGTACAACAACATAATAATTATATTAGTTAACCAGTGTAACCGCCCTGTCGGGCCTGTGGTGCTACATAACTGCTGGCCAAATTGCGATCTCTAGGCCATGGCTAAAGTCAAACCCTGGTTTCACAAGCTAGTTGACAGGGAGAGACTGGAGCCGCCTGTCAGTTTGACTGGCAGGAAAAAGTGTGTGAAGTGAGCGTGTCTCCAGCCCTTTTAAAGGCACAGGCAATCGAATGAGTGAGGGATTTGGCAGTTCCTGCCTTGGCGCATGTTTGTTAACAAGGCAAGTCACCAATAGGCTGATTCAATCCACGCCTCCTTTTGTTACTTCTGCATGGGAGGATTTGTTTATTTCATTTTCATCCCTGATTCTGATTGACTGAGCCTTGTGTGTTTTATTAAAATGAAAGCATAGAGTGCAGTTTAGTTCTCTTTAGTCTAGATAAATCATTCTTGTCTTGTGTAAGCTTTTGTTGTGGTCTTTGCTTTTATGAAGGATACAGATTTTTCACACTTATGAATGTTAAAAATAAAAAAGGGGGTGGGGTGGCACAGTAATGTTTATTGTGCTAATAAGAAAGGAAACTGGTTATCAGTTCTTGGACATATAAACAACAGGTGCAAATAGACTTGCACCCTTAAACTTACAGATAGCACTAAACTATTGCAGGCTTTACTGTGACTGAGTCACTTCCGCCATTCCTGTAAAGTGAACATTGACCCTGTTTGTCCTTGTTAAATATTGTAAGAGTTTTAGTCACACAAATGAAAATAATTCTATCGTGCTACTTTTTAAAAAAAACACAACAAAACCAAAAAACTCTCTGATCAACTCTATTCAATGCTGGCTGTGCTTGTAAAAATGCCATAGCCCCCCATACACATTTTGATTAATTGTTTTCAGTATGTGCCATAGTTAGGGGTGTGTGCTCCATCAGACTAGCCTTACTTAAATGCCTGAAAAGCAGTTTAATTCTGCTGATCCGGTTGTGAAAGTTTTTATAAGCAGTTGGTTAATCTAAGACGTGAGTAAAGCATGTGATTTGACGAGCAAAGCTGTACAGAATAAGTCATTGGCTGGGCAGGGATCTTGGCTGAGGTGATTGCTAGTCCTTAGCTCAAACCAATAAGCCTCTAATTTTTCCAACAATTGAGAATCTAAAGACCCCTTTATGCTTGTGTGAGTTTCTATGTGCCAGTGGGGACTTGGTCTTCTTTATTCTAACAGCTGGCATCATGTTGTCATGTGAATATCTTAGCAGAGCACTTTGTGCCACTGTAGGAAACCCCTGTCTTTATACATTGCATGTTGCATTCATGAGTGGACTACTGAGCTCTTGGAAACAATGAGTGTTTTCCATTGGATATTTTAATAAAAAGGGTGGTTTCAGCACCTTCTCTGGCTCATCCATCATCCAGGTAAAACCCTATTGCGACTTTCCTCTGGCTTTTCTCATCTGTTGTGTGGGGGCCCACAGAGAGGGTTGCACTGTTCTTACTAATATCCTGCTTACAAACGTAGAGATGGCAAAGCATTGGGCAGCTTTTATATTTATTTTTAGAGGCAGTAGCAGCACCTCTTCTAGTGAGTGGTGAATATGTTTCACATATTGAACTTTCCTAGGAAATACAAAGGAGGATAATCAATACATTGCAGTGCTGCTGTCTCACCTGTGTACCTCACTAGTGGAAGAGAGAAATTTAAATTGCAAATGGTGCAGAGCAAACAGATTGATCACTGGATCCATAATAACCGCTAGTCTAGGACTGAACTGCTTCAAAACTGCTTTCCCTACACTTGGCTTACTATGTTGTAATGGTCATCAAACCAAAAGTTATCTTTGGGTAAGACTTGGCTTATATCAGCTGTTTAGTACATTTTTTTTTTTTATTGGGGGGGTGTTGTAAAAGTGACACCACCATGTATTTTAATGTGAGGTGTTGTTTCTCATTGCTATGTTTAAGTCTGAACGGCACACTTTTTTTGGGGTCGCAAAATATCACAATGATTTTATTGAGGCTGTAACGAAGGTTACATTTTGTCCTTCGAAGGTTTAGGAACACATTACCGAAGGAAGGTTTGAACTTTCGATGATACTAATTTGCGTAGTTTACTGGTAAATTCATCATAGCTACTGATTTATGTTTGATTGAAAATCCTATTTTACAGGTAAGTCATAGTAAAACATTCACATGCTGTTTAAAAATAAGTTTTATAGAACAGTAATCATGTTTTTAGTTTAAAAAAAAAAAAAAAAAAAAAGTTGTATCTACACAATTGATGCTGCTTGCAATATACAGTAAGCTTGCATTGCAGCAGCACCTTTCTGAGGATAATACAAATAACTGCAGCTGACTTGGGCAAAACAAAGCTTTATTTAACAGACACTGTTGTAAGCAGGTTATCCGTGATACATCAAGAGTCACTTGCACAGTTTGCGTTCAATATGTATAATATATATATATTTTTTTTTTTGGTCGTCTGGGCATTTAACAAAAATCCCAAACAGGATTTACAGCATTTTGCTGTCGCGATGGCGAATGAAGAAATTAAAGTTCTGCCTCTGCATAACACAAACTGGAGGGGGGAGGGGTGGACGGTGCTCAGTTTTTGAAATTAAAATTATTAGTGTTGGCGTATATTTTGTATGTTTTAATACGTATTCTCCATAGCACTTCTCTTATAATATCTTGTACACTAAATATTCAGTACGTATTTTACTGAAGCAATACAACCGCTGTAGGTACCCCCCCCCCAGTAATTTGGCATAATATACCCTACTCCAGGGGTCTCCAACCCTGGTCCTGGAGAGCTACTGTGTCTGATGGTTTTTGTTTCAACCAATCTGTTACTTAATTGAATCAATTATTGGCTTAATTAGTCAAGATTAGCAGGTGTTCCAGATCTTTAGCCACTGATGATGTAAAAACACCTATAAAACCTGTTGGACAGGGGCTCTCCAGGACCAGGGTTAGAGACCTTTGCCTTACTCCAATGCACTGCAGTGGTGCCAGAGTATCTACGTATAACAATTGGTACGGGGTTTTAATACAATTTTTTTTTTTTTTTTTTAAATAATATGCATTCTACAAATCAAAAGATCAAATTGTGCATGTGAGTGACATTTAGTGTGTGGTTTGTAGTATTCACACATTGTCATAGTTTTTTGTTAACGTAGAAACAAAATTAAACACAGTGGGTGAATGAATCTGATGTACCTTCGAAGGGTTAGAACTACCTTTGCATTCCCGGCTGGCTAGCGAACGAACCTTTCAACACAGCCATAGACAAGAGAGTATCACGTTTTTACCCCAGATGACCTTGCTTGGAGGTAACGCGTACGAAAACGTTACATTTCTTAATTGTTGAAAAAATATTAGGTAATTGTTCAGTTAAGAAATCAATTCATAGGCTTAAATTCCTAAATATTAGTCATATAAAAGGTTTTCGCCTATAGTGCAGCGGTGGCCAAACTTCCTGACCTGACGAGCTGCATACCAACATTTTCATGTGGCCGAGAGCCGCAAGACACATACTGTGAAACATGAAACGTTTGTGAGCAAGACATTACTAGCATTGTTTTTAATTCTGTTGATCATTATAACAGAATCTTGCATTTACTCTGTGCAGTACTTTACAGTAGTTCTCTCTTGATGGCCGGAAAATACAACTAGATTGAGAGAACATTGCAGCCTTACAGTTTCTGTGTAATCTTTATTGTACTCAAATGAACACTGGTATTTTTTCCATTATTTCTGTTTAAACTGTATGTATTGTTCACTTAATATATTCAGGTTTGTAGGGATTGGAATTTTAAATGTATAGTAATATACTAGATGTATAACCAGTCACTTGAAACATTTCACCAAAGGCGTATTTGATGTTAATTTGAGTAATTTATAATTTTCACAGTAGTATGTCGTCTATCCGACTGCTGTGGTGTCAGAGTAAGGGTGGATATTATAAAAAGGAAAGGTTTTGGCAAATGTTTCCAAGTAGTTTTTCTAATTGGTGCAACAGAAAGATTGACACTGGGGTGGGTGTTAACCTCGGTTGATGTGGCACTTCAGTGGTGCACTCTGTGTTCATGTTGTAGTAGACGTGATGTAGTGTCCTGTCCACGTGGTAAGAGATTTAATGACAAGTGTTTTGTCTGACGTTTGTTATATTTAATAAATTGGCATCTCTAAACAAAGGAACAAAGCGAAGCCACAAAAACACAAGTTAGGTGCTTCACCATTTGAAATGAAAACATTCAGAAATTGCTGTGGATGGAGCTACTGATGGCAGTAAAAAGCAAACAATCCATAACATTTGCTATAGAGTGGGCCGAACAGGACGTGGCCTCATTATCCCTTATGAGGACAATATGTGTGAATCGTGAGTGCAGCAGTTTTTAAAACGATGTAAGATTATCCCAGTAATCATAAATTGCGAAATAAAGTTTGCGATTTGCCGCAGACTTGTAGACCCCATTCCTCCAATCTTCCAGTAGGCAAACTGCTTTTTTCACTTGAAATTGTTCTGAATGATCTTGGACCAAATGGCCGTTATGCTTTAGTATCATTTTTGTTTGCATATTGGAACTACTGCACTAAAGTAAAGGACCTCGGACGCACTTCAAACAGGCCAGGCATCTCCTTTTTTACAATGTAATGTAACGCGTGTGTGAATTTCAATATGGTACCTTGTTTAGTAATACTTGGCCATATACAATTAACTGCACAAGAAGGCAAACGTTGTATTCCTTACTTTGATTGTGTGTTACATTGGCATTTAAAAATAGGACTTGTGGCAATGTTTGTGAGGTTTATGTACACTAGTATGTAGAGGAGAGTGGCGTTGGATTCGAGTACTTGGAAATTGTAGTACTCGAACAATATATTTTCGAAAATCCCACCCCTATGCAAAGACTCAAACTTTAATTTTTTTTTTATTGTGTCCAATTATAATTTTTTCCTCAGTTTGGAATGCCCAATCGCTTATTTCTCCTCACCGCAGTAATTCCTCACATGGCTTAGGAGAACCGAAAATTCAGTGGGCGTCCTCTGATCACACGACCAAGCCAGATTCCTTTTTCACCCAGGAACTCGAGAGCAGATGTCAGTGAGCTACTGACCTCTGGAGGACAAAGGGCAGCCCTGCAGTTTCCCGCTCTGAGCTCACTGGGCGCCTGGCCAGCAGGGTTCGAAGTAGAGTGATGAGGAGAAACAGTCACTGCTGGATTTACCTCCCTCACCTATGGCCTGAGCCAATGCGACACTCCCTTCGGAGTCCCCAGCGAAGACTGGCCTACTTCGCACAGCCAGGACGTGAACCTGCGCTGCATCACACTGCGCACCACGACTCTACGCTTCTACCAGGTGAGCCACTCGAGGACCCCGAAGACCACAAACTTTTTAATCGGTCTCAGTGTGCTTTCCAGTTCCAAAATCTTGCTATTAATTCCTGGTAACTCCCTTTTCCAGAAGTGAAAGTATTTATATCTCCACTGACAATTTTAATTACAACCATTGTTTGATTGAAGAGGAGATTTTAAATATAAACATTTCCATACAGTATCCATCGCGTATCCGACTGAGGTGGGACCAGTGTAAGGGCGGATATGTAAAAAGTTGGATAAATGAATCTTGTTTTTAAGTAGCATTTTTTATATATAATTTCACCCAATTCTTGTTTTGAGATTCAGCTTTTATTAGGAAGCTTTTATAAATCCCTTTTTTAGAAAGATACAAGGTGTTGCTTGTGCCAGAGTAGCCTTGTTTGTCTGCCTTGTGGTGCATGCATTTGCTGCTGAGTGACAGGTAGGAGATCAAGACGGATGTTAACATGCTCTGCAGGCGAACAGGATTTATGTATAAATCAAGTCAATGCACTGAACAGCTCATGTGACACTACCAGCAATGGTAGCTCACGGAGCATATCCAACACAGTGTAGGACAACATTGCTGAAGAGCTTGATCATAGTGGATAAACTTACGGAGTACATGTGACGGGCGAATACACGACAAATTACTGTATATACTTTGAGTGTGTGTTTTAAAAAAAATAAATGAATAAAAAAAATGACTTTGTAGTTTAAGTCTTTGTAATGTTAAAACGTTGTTTGCTTATTTAGGGTTTCTTTACTTGGAAAATACTAACTAGGTCAGTATACATCAGAATGTAATATAAGAGTGTGTGTATGTAGATATGGTTTAAACATTGACACTGCATAGCATTTAAACGTTCATAAAAATGTACCAAAATGCACATCCCTGTACAGTACATCCTCATTTTTGTTATGTTTTATAGCAAACGTATTTTGTTATGCTTTATTAGTAAGCTGTAGTGTTGTGTGTTTTGTACGAGTTGTCAGAGGGTTTTAAAAATGTAGTTGAAAGTTGACGGTCCTTTTTTATAAAGTTCTGCATTTTATAGTTACATCTCTGCTGTTTTATTCATTTCTTGCAGTTTAAATATTTTTTTATTTCGAATACATTAGATGCTTTTTTTTTCTTCGCTGTTACTGTTGATGTATTTGTGTCCCTGTGTGTGGTTGCTACTGATACAATCTAAGGACGTGTCACTTATGAGTAATTAGAGGTTGAGTGCTCGGATATTCAGAATTTATATTCTTGGTATAATCAAATATCTTACTCAAAATTCCCACACCTACACACTACCTGGCTGAGCGGTTATCTAATGTTTTAACTTCCTAAACGTGCCATGCTGCAGTGTTTCTGCGAGTGAAGGCAGGTGTTATGAAGAGAGAGAGGGAGAACCTGCTTTTTGCCTTTTTATCATTTGCTATAGTTAACTACTATTTTTACAAAATAACTGGCTGACACAGTAAATAGATATATTCAGGGTGCGAAATAACCAACGTCACCGATGGCAATTGCCGTGCTGCCCAACCCATTTTGCTGCAGTGCATCTCCAAATTTGAAAAACTTGCGGCAAAAGTTGCCTCCGTGGCTGCCGTCATTGCTGCTGGTGTCCGTTACCAGCACACCCTGATCTACAACCCCATTCACAAACTTGCTCAACGTCAGCTGGCTTATTCTGTCACATTTCAATTCTGTCTCATCTAATCTAGTCTTGCGAGAAAATGACTCATAATTATGATGTATTATTGTTGCCATTCTTTTTACTATACGGCTCCCAGGGCTAAGCCACGAGAACGATGTATCATTGGTTAATAAAGAGCTAACAGTGGGAGGGGTGCTGTTAGTTGTAAGACTGAGCTGAATTTGACCGCGCTTAAGTTCCAGGGATTTCAGTTACAGAGTTGTTCTGTGGCAGCGTCACTACAGTTGTGTGTGTTTTCCCGACCGTGAGCAATGCCTAACCAGCAGCGAATTAAAACAAAGGTGGCAGCTAAGCATTCTAGAATTGAAGTGATGTTCAGGTAGGAAATGGGTGTACAACAATTCATTCCCCAATTCTAACATCTAATAATAGTAGTAGTAATAATAATAATAATAGTAATAATAACCGCTATTCACCGACAAATCTCACCCCCTCCCAGTCCCCTCTCAGATGTTTAAGTAGTGAGAATTTGGTCCAGTAGCAGTTTATTTATTTACACTGTACACTAAAAAATTTTTTTTAATTAATGAATAGAGCAAATTACCACACTGTATATAAATCTGAATGTTCCATAGGACTGCAGCAATTATAGCCATGAGTTTATCTGGATAAGTCTCTACCAGCTTTGCACATCTGGGCACTGCAATTTTTACCCATTCTTTGCAAAATTGCTCAAGCTCCGTCAAGTTGGATGGGGACCTTTGGTGAACAGCAATTTTCAACTCTTTCCACATATTCTCAATTGGATTGAGGTCCGGGCTTTGACTGGGCCACTCCAGGACATTGACCTTTTTGTTTTTAAGCCACTCCATTGTGGCTTTGGCTGTATGTTTGGGGTCATTGTTGTGCTGGAAGATGAATCTTCTCGCATGTCCCAAGTCTCTTGCAGACTTCAGCAGGTTTTCCTCCAGGATTTCTCTGAACTTTACTGCATTCATTTTGCCCTCTATCTTCACAAGCTTTCCAGGCCCTAATGCAGAGAAGCATCCCCACAGCATGATGCTGCCACCAACACGCTTCACGGTAGGGATGGTGTTCTCAGGATGATGTGCGGTGTTAAGCTTGCGCCAAACATAGCGCTTAGCGTTGAGTCCAAAAAGCTCTATTTTGGTCTCATCAGACCATAGAATCTTCTTCCACTTGGTCTCAGAGTCTGCCACATGCCTTCTGGCAAACTAGCGTTTTTCAACAATGACTTTCTTTTTGCCACTCTTCCATAAAGGCCAATTTTGTGAAGCACCCTAGCTATTGTTGACGTATGCAGTGTCTCCCGGCTCAGCTGTGGAAGACTGTAACTCCTTTAGAGTTGCCCTAGGCCTCTTGGTGGCCTCCTTGGCTAGTGCCCTTCTCGCCCGGATACTCGGTTTTTGAGGACGGCCTGTTCTAGACAGATTCACAGTTGTGCCATATTCTCTCCATTTCTTAATAATGGACTTTACTGTGCTCTGAGGGATGTTCAATGCCTTGGAAATGTTCTTATATCCTACCCCTGATTGGTGCTTTTGAAGACCCTTATTCCAGATTTGCTTTGAATGTTCCTTCATGGTCATTTTTGTTTGGAAATGTACTAACCAACTGTGGGACCTCCCAGAGACAGGTGCATTTAACTTGAAATCATGTGAAACACCTTAATTGCACACAGATGGACTCCATTCAACTAATTATGTGACTTCTAAAGACAATTGGTTGCAGCAGAGCTTATTTAGGTGTGTCATAGCAAAGGGGGGGTGAATACTTATGCAATCAATTATTTTCTGTTTTATATTTGTAATTAATTTAGAACAATTTGTAGATTTTATTTTTCACTTTCACTTTTTTTGTTGATCAGTGGTAAAAACAAAAAAAAATGTGGAAAAGGGGGGTGAATACTTTTGAGAGCCCCTGTATTTGGTATAAGTAGATCTGATTCAATGCTTAAAATTACAATACTTTTAAACGCAACATGCAATACGCTGTATAACTCCTTTTGGGACTTCAACGTATATAAATTGCTAATTTATATGGACACTTCAGTGACCGTTGCTGGGTTATTCCTCTGAAACACCCACTCTAAATATGAACACAGTAAGTAAATAATAATTAATTTTGTTCAAATTCTTACACAAGGAGCTAGTAGCTATGACGTGTTATGAAACGAGTTGGATAGAACACTTAGTAATCGAAAAACACAGTAGTTCTGTTTTTTAACTAGCAATGTGTGCTTTCATGAAAGGGGTTCGAATATGTATGCTCAAAAGCAGCATTCCCCTTTTTGTCTTGAATCGAGTGTCCAAATTGAACCATTCAGCAGAATGTATTATGGCCCCCAATAAATTCAAATGTAGCTTTCTTTATTGTTGTTAATTATTATATTGTTTTATTAATAATGTTTGTTATTATAAATATTATTAATTGCTTAGCAGATGCCCTTATCCATCCTTTATCATTTTATTTGTTTGACAAATATTCACTTCCATATAGCCTTTTTTTTTTTTTTTTCAGATCATGCAGGAGTCCCACTATAATGAACACTATAGGCTCGTTGTATATCTTTTTAGTTGTTTTATGAATGAGTACGAAATCGCCTTGGTACCCTTAGATTGGATTTTTGTTTTGCCTCTTTGCCCCCTAGAACTGCCTTGGTGCCCCTGGATTTTCATGCTTACCGAAGACAATATTGTCTTGCCCTTCATGAACTTAAATTCATGCCCTGTATATTTATCAATTCAGTGTAGGGCTGTCAGTTAAGCCTCCAAATAGCAATTGATTAATTGGACATACAATGTAATCATTTGAAAAAAATATTGATAAGTGTACCCCACTGGCAATGTTGTCCCCCCCTCCTATCATTGCTGTTTAGTCAAAACTTGCAATGCAATTCGAGGGGTAGTACATTTTTTTTTCTCCGCTGTTGGCGGCACTGATTGTACTAACATCGACTAGATGAGGTCATCAATCAGATGGCACGCAGCCGGGTTTGAAAAATACATGATACTTTAATCCTTTTTTGTGTATTAAAATAAAAAATAAAAAAATTCTTATGTTTAACGGTTCATTTTCAAACTTCAAAGAAACGCAAACTAAATACAGTCAGGTTTATTAAAGGTGCACAATTTACAGAGATACAAGCCTGTTGATAGTTAACACTTGAGCAGGAAAAAAAATAGCAAGGCAGTGTGTTTGGTGCAGTCTCGTTGATCAACTGTTATGTTATTAACAGTGCGCGTTATAAAAATCAAATTATTTAGTCGATCGTCCCGTATTTGTCGATGTATGTAATGAGTAACGAAATCAACAAAAATAGATTTGATTTAATCGTAGCAGCCCTACTTCAGTGATAGTGGCTTCGTGTTCAGCAACGTATTGTATGTTTCTTTGCCAAGTTGATAGCTCATTTCATACACCTACATATAGATGACAGAAAAACAACTTTGATAAACAAACAAGTGTTTTTATTTAGTCTATTTTATATGGGGGGTTTTGCCTCACCCAATAGAATTAACTAATTCATGAAGTCGAATTAACCCTGGTGAAATAATGTTACATTAACATATGGAATTACATATCGCTTTGTAGTTTTCCATATACTTAATGAAAAACTGAAATTGAAAAACTTGACATTTTGAAATCTAACAATAATCCTTTTGTATAACATAAGTTTCCCATAGATAGTTTTTCATATAGTATGTAGGTTTTAAAATATAAAATGTAGGACACAGTACATGTCCAGCGGAACAGGCCCAGCTTCTCTGCCCCCTCCAGCGAGGCCAGTGGAGAACCATGTCTCAACTGAGCCAGTGCTGGGTGGTTCCAGGAGGAACACACCTCTTCCATAAAATCATGGAAAGCTGTGAAGGGTTGAGCTCGGGGAGCCACGTCATGCGGCCGAAAGACGGAGTGATGTGTCTCTGCATTCAATGTCCAGGTGACCTGCAGGTACACTGCCGCGGGCACCGACCCTAACAGTGGTGGCGCGTTAGTAATCGAGGAAACCTCGGAACTAGGGGCCGCTACAGCAGGGAACTCCGGCACTGCCTCAACCTTCATATAAGTGGACTCGCGCAAGCATGGGGACGCGCAGCTACAATCAAAACAAGGCCCGACCTGCGGCCCGCTGGTGGGTTAACTCGACAGCGGGGACAAGGAAAGCCCAGCCCTGTGGAGTAACAGCACTCTCCCAAGTAAGAAAGGGTAAAAAACACACACAGTTCTTAACAATAATACTTACTGTACTAAGACGTACAGACAGAGAGAAGCAGTCTGACACGCGGAGCGAGCATGTGCTCATACTTGTAAACAGAACAAAAAAGGTTACAAGTTAAAGCTACCGATTCCGGGAAAAGCGGCAAAGCTGGCTTTCAACATGAAGTGCAGGGGAACTAGCAGTAACTAATCAGAGCTTTTTATGAAGAAAAAGGGCTCAATGCAACACAGAGAGGGTTCTTACCATACCAATCTTGAAGCGAACAGAGAGTGAGGCTCCCCTGTGTGACTGTTATTTACCCTCGATAGGTGGGACCAAGGGGGTCACAGAGGGGAGGGGGCCTATCGGCAGCTTTGATAGAAAGAGCTTGTGACACCTATTAATAGGCAGGCGTATATCCCATAACATTTTGATGGCCATCTTCGAATTGAAAGGGAACCCTGTATTTTATATGCAGGTTTTTACTGATTACAAACGTGCTGCAATGCCGTTTGCAAGTGCACTCAGTTTGTTTTATATGGTCTGTGAATCAGCTGTTTACAATATCTTGCAAGTTATTTTGAAAGATGGCAGCTGTTGAAGTATTGCTTCAGTTTTCAGTAGCAAGTTTTAGATTCTTACATGTTGCTGTGGAGGAAAGCATGGTAACAAGGGGAGCATTTTGATAAGTTAATACATTTGTTGAACGCTTGCAGTAGGAGACTAGTGCAGTATTCTACTATGCAATACTGCACTGTTCTCCAACTATTTTTGTGAGTTTTGTCCAGTTTGGCTTGGCTTTTTGATGTCTGACCAAATTTCTATGAGAGCTTTAGTTTCCCTCACTACCCATGTAATTTTAGGGTTACCAGTGAAAAACTGGGCTTTTTTGTTCAATTCATTGATGCTGTAGAAACTCTGCAGCTGTTAAAGTAATATTATGGTAAGCAATTATTCTGTGTGCAATAAATAAATAGTGTACATTACAAAACTAATTTCATCTCTGTTTGCAATTGAGGCTTAGTTTTTATTCTTGATTTAAATGTTAGATCCTTTTGGTCAGGTCTTGTAGATCAACACACATCCTCCCATAAAATATTGGAATGGCGTATCCAACATATAATTATTTATAATTATTAATTGTTAGGTGTTGTAAAAAATAATTTTACCAAAACTAAATATAGCAATTGGTTGCACACCAGTGCACAGATAAATACGTGGGTGTGTTTCAGGGCTCTCAGGTATGCGTCCTTTACGCATGCATGATTTGTTGGGACTCTCAGGTTTGCAGAAAAATAAGCAGAGCCGCGCAGGGTGTTACGTGGCTTTTCCTATTGAATGATACGCATGCGCAAGCTCTTAACGATAGTGAGTCAAGCTCTGAGCTGCTTCTTTTTTAAATGCAATAACTTCCTTAAAACAACTTTAATACACAGTGATATCTTGCCTGCCATTTTACCTTTTTGACATCCGACAGACATGACTTGTGCCAGTGCAACTATCCACTGAAGTGCGGTATTATGCCTTTCTGAAAAGGTGAGGGTCTGAAGATTAAGAATGTTTTAACTGTGATGAAATATACCCTATGATTTACCTTTTTTCAGTGTAACTTTTGTGATCTTTTACATAAACTGTAACATAACTAGTGGTAACCACAACCCTCAGGAACTAGGATCAAACAATTTTATAAATACCATGTATGGTTTTGATTTTACACTATTGTTTGCTGGGTGTTCAGACTCGTCTACATCAGATTCTTTACTAGAATCAGTGTGAAGTTGTTCTCCTTCTCTCATCCCCTCAACATCTTCTGAATTTTGGGTCCTTTGGGTCCGTAGGCATTCTTGGTTAAGCAATTTAGTATGCTCTCCAGTATTGCTTTAAAGCCATGGTATATGGTAATTGAAACCATAGGTACTGAAATACTTTTTCATATGCAGTGCAGTATCTAGGGGCTTCAGTAAAATGCGTTTTGATTTGTGTGACATCCATGAACTATCTCTTATTAACATTTCACTACAGTTAATATGTTAGGCTCTTTTTGGATTTATCAACCTCTTGGGCGATTTTTAGTATGATTTCAGACACACTTTGTATATGTGATCGCCTAATCTCCCGAAAAAACTAAAACTTAAAAAATAAATATCTAACTGTGTTTTGTTTGATTGCCTGAAGTCTGATAATGGCTTTTATGCTTACTGAAAAAAATTAATAACACACTTGTCCCTGCGTTGTATGCAATTACGCCATCGATCTAATTCGATCAGAATTATAATCGATTGTCTGCACCAGTAACAGAGGGGGCTCTTGCTACAATATGAAGTTACAGAAGTGTTAAATATTTCTGTTCGAGTATATAGGATTTACCTTTTGCTTTTGTATTTGACTAATTATTTTAACACTTAAGGCGTTCATTTGATGCTGGATTTCTTGGAGCGTTTTACAGCACTGGAAATCACCCTGGAACTCTGGACTTCGGATGGATGCTGTTGGAATTTCATAAATGTCTGTCCTGTTTTAATTTTAGGTTGAATCTTTCATTTTGGACCAGGAAGATCTGGACAATCCCATGCTGAAAACTGCATCAGAGTTGCTCTTATCAAGTGCTGCAGATGGCGCAGATTTACGAACAGTAGACCCAGAAACACAAGCAAGACTGGAAGCCCTACTTGAGGCTGCAGGTATGTGCTGCTTCTGTGCATCAGGTCTTCAAATGTAACGATCAAAGGTCTTGGCATAACCAGTTCACTCGCAGACCCCTTGCTGAATTCCAATTTTGATGGCTGTATGAGAAGCTTGACTGTTGAGTGACTGTGTGACAGCAAGTTTATATTATTGGATCCCAGAGGACGTAGTTTTAATGAAATCCCAGTCCGCTTGTTTTTTTGCCATCATACTCGCCCTCCATCTGCCTGTAGCAAAGAATGTATTTTCTCCAATGAAAATGCTGTCAGAATGACTTTGCGCAATTTGGCATCTGTTGGGAAAATAATGCATGTAATCACTCTATCTGCATGTTATAGAATACAGTAGCAAACTCCTAAGAGTATGCATATAACAAAACAAAAACTAACAAAAGCCAGATGTTCTTAAAAGTAAGTAGTTTCTGAATCAAAGGAATACTGCACTTCCTGTAATCCATGTTGCTCCCATCCTCACTGTATACAGACACAAACCAACACGGTCTGTAAGCAGACCATCAAGATATGACAACGCAGGTTGGAGGGAGGACACTGACATACTGCCCCACACTATAGATGTCAGTAAACCATGCTGTTAGATGTTTCACAGATGGCATTAAACTCCAGAGCTTGCAGTCTTGTGCAAACACTGCTTCCCGGCTTTTCAAGAAATCTCTCTCATTGCTGCTCTGAACCGGGGTTTAAATCCCCAATTGGGTACCAAGCAGTCCTTGTTGACAATTTGAAGCAAATGGACATAAACTGCTGATATGGTACACTTAACTCACACACTCAAACACACAATTTCTACCAAGTTTCTCTTCTTTGTCCTTTTATTATATTAAAGAAGAGAAAAAATAAAACAATTCTAAACTTATTTACAAAAAGTCAAACAAAATAATGCACAGCTGTACCATGCATACAGTAACGGCTCTTGTTGCACTCGCACAGCTAAAAAACTAGGTTGGTGTTTTGAAGGTTCATTCGATAGCTAGGGATTCAGAGATTGTTTTAAACTTTTGAAGGTTAGTCAGACACCATTCATGCACTTTTTTTTCTTCCTGTTGACAAACTGTTTGACAGTGTGTGAATACTATAAATCACACATCAGATGTCACTTGCAGGCAAAATTCTATGTTTTGATTTGTATAACGCATATTACGTAAACAAAAGTTTACCAGATTGTTATACGTATTGCAACTCTACATGGTGCCGCTGCCGTTTATGGAGCAGGGTACGATATCCAAAGCAATTGGCGGGTACCTCTAGTGGCGGTATTACTTCAGTAAAATGTGCTGAGTGTACAAGACAGTGTAAGAAGTGCTGTGATAGAATATGTTTGAAACATACAAAATATATGCTAACACTAATAATTTTAATTTAAAAAACTGAGCACCGTCTGCCCCTCCCCCACCAGCTTGTGACCTCCAGAGACAGCAAAATGTTGTATAGCGTAAGCTGTATTGACAGAAATGTCTCGAAACCCCTCTACTGCTTGGGACTTTTTTGATGAATGCCCAGACGAAAAAAAAAAAAAAAAAAAAGTCATGGTGGTATAACCAATCTCTGGGGTCATTTGACAAGCGTAAGGTCATACTATTATTGGTACTATTAATGTTTTTAGTAGTAGTAAAATGTGACTGATAAGCTGCTTGGAACGGTGATTGTTAAATAAAGCTTTGTTTTGCCTAAGTTAGCTGCAGTTGGTGCTGCTGCAATGCAAGGTTACTGTATATATTGCAGTGCAAGCTTACTGTATATATTGCAAGCAGCATCAATTACGTGGAAATTAACAATGTGCATTTTTATTTAAATTATAAAAATGATGACTGTTCTGTAATGTATTATTTAATCTACATGTCAATGTTTTATTCCATTTATATAGATTACCTGTAAAATTAATTTTCAATCAAATATAAACAAGTAGCTATGGTGAAGTCACCAGTAAATTAAGTACCATCGAAGGTTCGAAACTTCCTTCGATAATGTGTTCCGAACCTTTAAAGGTCAAAATGTGCACTTTGTCCAGCCCTAGAAAAAACAACTATCCTTAAATGGTATAGTGTAAGTAAACTGGGTAGTGTAAGTTACCCATGAATATGGGTAAAAACACTTGGACTTCCTTTTGTAGACATTGAATAAAATTCAAGACTTACGGAGGGATCTAGTTGGTAAGGCCTAAATGTGTACAGTGGGGATGAATATGCTTTCTGATGCATTTTTTTTCCCTCTTAATGAACAAAGTAAATAGTCTGAAACCGATGGCATTCTGTCCTTTTAGTCTGCAAAAATATAAAACGAATTTCTTGTTATAAATGAATTGCATAGAAGACACATACCTTTCCCCTTGAGGCCTGTCAAGTGTTCCTGCAGCCTTGTTAGCGTTGGTAATGATGAGCAGCACTGCTACAAACATGTAAACAGTTTTGTCACAACTGGCAGTTGTTAAATTGGGTTAGTGATCTGAGCTGGGTACCTGTGCCAACCTGTAGGAGAAATATTTAACTTGAAGTGTTAGTAGAGGTGAGGTATGAAAAATAGCTTGTGTCTTGGTAATTGAGGACTGTATGGGGGGGTTGGCATAATTCAGATTGCCAGTTTTTATTTGACTAACTGTGCATGGTATGCAATTAACCCAAGCTGTTTTTTTTTTTTTTTTTTTTTTGTGTGTTTTTGCTTTTACATGTGTGATGTTCATACTAACATGATTGCTGAACATAACAAAAGGAATTGGTAAATTATCGACTGCCGATGGTAAAGCCTTCGCAGATCCAGAAGTGCTCCGGAGATTGACCTCCTCTGTCAGCTGTGCACTGGATGAAGCTGCTGCTGCATTGACTCGGATGAGAGCAGAAAACACACTAAATGCTGGGCAAGCAGACAAGTATGTATTTTTTGTGTCTTGTCTTTATTTAGGTCATTGTTTTGTGATTTCAGTGTTTTAACCCCTGACTCGCTGTTTTAACAAGCAGTTCTGAGGACAGGTAAGACAAAACGGACCAATTTGAATGTAAATGACAATCCTGAAACATATACAACCCACGTCCCTTTTTTAAATGTATAATGTTTTTCTCTTTTGATTAGCATCCATACCTTCAAATAATCAAAATAATTCAAAAGTAAATCTATAAGAAACTATGTCAAGCAGACAAATGTTTCGGCCGGTACTACCTTCAGTGCACTGGAGAAGGCATTTTTTGTAAAATTGCTTCCATAACTATTGCTATTTTAGCTAGGTGGAAATATACAAATTTAGTTATTCCGTTGTACTGCTGTACCATTTAAAACTTAAAAAAATAAGAATTGTCTGGGCAACAAGAAGTTTAATACATATTACATGTCCTTCATCTGTTTGGCATAAATGCGGTTTTGAAACCAAGTTTTTTTCATGGAGTGTCCCAGGTTATGGTTGTTTCCAAAAGTTGCCAAATAATTGTAGAAAATGTTTTAAAGAAATATTGATACCATCAACTAGTTAATTTGCATTATGTAGGATTATGAAATCCAAAAAGCTAAAAAATAAATAAATAAACTTGGCTGAATTGCTTGTGTAATTAAGGTGTATTTTTTACTTTCGAGGTTTTTAAATTCACCAGCACAATCCCAGTAATTTTAGTAGTTTGGTTATTTTTAGCCGTAGTTTGGCAGAGGCCTGCTCAGACGGGGATGTGAATGCTGTCCGTAAATTACTAGATGAAGGAAGAAGTGTAAACGAACACACAGAGGAGGGCGAGAGTCTGCTCTGCTTGGCCTGTTCAGCTGGCTATTATGAACTTGCACAAGTAAGTCTTCATTGTATCTTGAATATATGTTTGTAACGTGTCTAATAGTTCACCGGTTAATGTAGTTAATAATACTGTAAACAGTTCAGCCGATCCTTGTCCCCGGGTTTTTTTTTATTTAATTTTGTGGCAAATAAGATGCACCAAAACACTACAGCCTATATTTTCCCCTATGGGCAAAACACTGGCAAATTGCCCTCGCCATAGTAAATGCTTATATGGGAAATTTGCCCACAGTGGAAAAACAGGCCCTACATGTAAGACTATACAGTCCGCCCTTTCCTCGACTTTAAATTTTTTGGGCAAAAACATATTTATCCAAATCTGTTTTACCTCTTGGTAGTAATTAATTATTCTCATGGGGGTGCCTACCGACGTGAAATTGGGCAGTACAGGGTTCGTGAATGTGAAGTTACTTGGCCAAATAAATCAGAGATTCAGCTCTGGGTACAGCCTGCTGCTCTGACCACTGGGCTCACACTCCCTCCACACTAGTGTGTTGTTGGATTTCCAATTCTGAAACCCGTTTAACACATGTGACAGGCTGACACTGCACCCAGTACTAAGCAAGTTTGTTCTCTTATTAGGTTCTGCTTGCTATGCATGCAAATGTGGAGGATCGGGGGATCAAGGGAGACATCACCCCTTTAATGGCTGCAGCGAGTGGGGGATATGTGGACATTGTTAAACTGCTTCTGGTTCATGGTGCTGATGTCAACGCTCAGTCCTCCACAGGTAACTTGCCATTTACATGGGAAATGTTTTAAAACTAACCTCTTTTATATATTCTGTGAAATGAAACCAGGAGGTTTTAATCGTTTTTGAGGTTTTTTGTTTGTTTGTTTTGTTTTTTTAATTATTCAGCTCATTTCTTTGTTAGTTTTGTTGCACTACATTAGAGCGCTGTGTGTTTAAAGGTTTGGGTGATCTGTACAGTCCTGTTACTGTGTAGAACTTCTGTTCCTGTAGAAGTGTAGGAATTGGGAATCCTGCTTTTGGTTTTCCAACAGAGAGGGTTTTCACCCGAGGTTTGTTTATTTTTTTTATCTTCTGATTTCTTATGGGTCACTCCAGCTCAAGTGGACCTCTTATATGTCATCATCTTATTTTTTTGGTGGAAATCCCTAGAAACAATCTTTAAAATCAATCCCTTTTTATAAAAGTCTTTTTATAAAGGTGTGTTTTCGAGGCACAATAAAATTGGATCCAAATTTGAACATGCGAAACATGAGCAATTTCTTGGAAGAGTCGTCACTGAGACTTTGTGTCCATGTTGGCTCTGATTTAGTTAATCAGGCTTTCTGATATGTCACATCTTATTTTTTTGGTGGAAATCAGCTAGAAACAAGCTTTAAAATCAATCCCTTTTTATAAAAGTCTTTTTATAAAGGTGTGTTTTCGAGGCACAATAAACTTTGTCCCAGAAACATGAGCAATTTCTTGGAAGAGTCGTCACTGAGACTTTGTGTCCATGTTCTGATTTAGTTAATCAGGCTTTCTGATAGACATGGTGCTCATGGTTAGCGGTCACTTTGTCCCAGCGTTCTTTTGAATGCACTTGGTGAAAGTCTTTGCTTTGAAATGCACTACCCAGCAGAGGGAACATACAGGAACTGCTGAATTTATCCTGAAATCATGTGAATCACTACAATTTAACACAGGTGGAGGCCATTTAACTTTGGGTGTAATTTTGAAGGGGACTGGTTACACCTGAGCTAATTACAAAGGGGGGTGGACACTTATCCAACCAAGCTATTTCAGTTTTTATTTAATTAATTTTCTACAAATTTCTAGAATATTTTTTTCACATGGAAGTTGTGGGTTAGGATGTGTAGATAAATGAAAAAAAAAAAAAAAAAAAATGTTTTAATGCATTAATTCCAGGCTTTAAGGCATATATCTATCCAACGATTTACCTAGTTTGAATGTGAAAAAAAAAAAAAATACAAGTTTTAAAATTCACATTCATTTCTTTAGAAATGTCTAAGTAATTTAGGGATCTCCTACCTAAAAACTGTAACATTACCAGTGGTAACCACAACCCTCAAACTAGAATCAGAAAAGTTTGTAAATACTGTGTGATATTGTTTGAGGGGTGCGCAAGCTGATCTTTTCGGGTCAGCAAGCATTCTTGGTTATGTAAAGCAATTTAGTATGCTCTCTGATAATGCCTGTGCTTTGAAGACATAATCTACGTTAATCAAAACCATAGATACTTTTTTTTTTTTTTTTTTTTTTTTTTTTAATGCTGGGCAGCATTTCAGTATCTATCGGCTTGGGCCGCAGTGAAATTGTTTTGATTGGTGTGTTCCTGATGTTTTTTAACAATATAAACTTCATTGAAATATTTAGAATTCTTACGTAGTATGAGGAAGTCCACACGTCATTGATGCAAAGGATAAGAAAGCCTCTGAAGGGTTCCCCTTTCTATGAGGCTGTCTGGAGGCCCAGTGCACTATATGGTAAATAGCTGCATACAGATATGATCTGGCTGTTTTGAAGGCTATCATTCTTTCTAACACCAATACCCATACCTAAATAGGCGAGTGATTCCTGTGGCATCTTTAAAAATAAATAAATAAATAGCTTCTGACGGCAGTCTGGAGACACAGTGGGCTATATTGGTAAATCATTTGCATACAGATAGGCTAATGCTGTTTTAAGGATTTAATCCTGTCAATGCCAATAGCATCTTAAAGGGTAGGTTTACTTGTTTAACAACCTAAACTGAATTCTATTCTGGTACACCAGCTGTGGGTGCACCCCCATGGTCTTCCACACCAGATTGTGTGGACAAGAGGATTGACAACTATCTGAAGGACTGCACCACCTCTAGATGACACATGTTTATAACTATAACCTGTATGTCATCTGATATCAACACAAGCTAGGGGAAAAGCTGTCTGCTGCCTGGTAGACATCTACACTAGCAGTATATAACTGGCCATGCAGCGGAGGGTAAGTATGTCACCTCGATTTACCTGGAGGCTACATGTTATACTTTTGACACTAACGTCAGGTCTGTGACGAATGTCATCACTTTAGGCAAGTTTTTCACATGAAGACATCCACATTCTCAGCACTCACCATGGTGATAGAAATAGTAGCACATCCCAGAGGACAGGGGCATATTGTTCTACAAGGAAATAGCCCCGCTCTCTACAGCGTACTCTGTATTCCTGGAGACACAGTTGTATACACACTCGGGAAGAGTGCATCCTGGAGTGTATTCCACATGGGAGGGGATGGCCACAAACCATCAGCTATGTCGTGTGTCTTCTAGATAGGGGCCAGGCTAACAGCACAGCTATTTCAGCAGTTTCTGGGAACTGACTGCAGTAATCTCCTTGGTAAGAGAAACAAAACTATACATGTGACACGCACAGGGGTGTCTCCTTCCTTCTTTTAAACTTGTATCCTTTTGGTTTCCCTCTGCATGAAGCCTTCTCTGGGAGCTGCAACAAAAACTAGAAGTTGGCGTTTTTTAGGGAGCACACTTATTGGAGGCTTAGTTACCACAACTAATGCCTTCACTTAACCCTTAGCGGTCCATTTATTCAGCGCTTGTCATGTGCGTCAGGTCCAATTTATTTTCACACACGCTGTTTAAAATATTTTTTTATTTGAGTGAAACAGGGTTAAAAGGCACTGTATGGCAAAAGGACATCAGTACTGCATCTCCAGCCAAGCCCCACCCCTTGTTTGCCATATTTTTCACATAGAAAATATAGACATGCATACTGATAAATCCTCTCCTGATCACTTGTTTTATCACCAAACTCCTCAGTAATGCGATCCAAGTCATTGTTTTATTACTATAACATTTCAAAAAGCTCTGCAGATGTCTGATATTCTTTGAGCCCTGGACGCAGGAGCAGCTATCTCCTTTCTTTGTGTCCGTGTTTTCTCTGTGGTGCATGGGGCTATCGGATACGCCCTTTTTTTTTTTTTTTTTTTGGCTTCATTTGGCTCCTATCAGTCTCACCTGGCCATTGAAAGATTTTCTCATATTTTTCCGGAGAAAAAATGACTAGAGACCTGTGCTTTACGTCTTTTCGGACTGGAAAGGGAAAAGTGTAGTGTCCGACATAGGACCACAAAAGGTTAAATCACCCTGACTTTGCCAGTTTTAAACAGGGGGATGCATCCGTCAAAAAGAGGCGCAAAATGTTATGGGGGTTGTGCCCCCTATTCATAAGACTGAAGGATGGCATCCTGGATCTTCTCTGCACAGAGGGTACCCCACGAGTAAAAGATCCGTCCAGATGTGGTACAGGGAGTATTCTGCTAGTTTTTACAAAAGTAGACTTATTTGCACAGCAGAACACCACCAGCTGGTCTCTTCATTTTCAGTGGAGAGCAGCCAAGGTTACACACGACCAGTCCATTTATTTGTCTACCGGCCTAATGTAGGCATACTCTCCTCTGCCAATAGGCCAACAATACTCAAGTAGTATATTGAGACGAAGCCAGTCTCTGCTTGGCTCTTCGTTGGCCCAAGAGGTTCCGGATCGCTTGAGATCCTGGAAATAGTGGAAGCCGGGCCCCTGCACCTACAGTTGAGCAGCGATCTGCTGTCCAGAACAACCGGAAGTTTTCCCACTGTCCTACGCTGTTAATATTAGTTGCCTGAAGATTGAAGGGCAACTACTGAGGAACTAAGGCTGATCTGAACAAGTACAAACTGCTACTTGCTCAAAAAAAAAAAAAAAAAAAAAAAAAGTCGCTTTGCATGCCTATACAAGCAAAGGGAAAGATGATGTCATCTGGTGTGACCCAAAATCTCTATCTAAATTTCTTGTCATGCCCAGGCCACCTGTTTCACAAGGGTTCTCCTACTTTAAATCAATATTCACATCACTGCATTCAACAGCATGCTACCTGGCTGAGAATGTCCACACCCTAGGGTGTCTGGAGTTGTTGGTGGTTACCACCTAAGACATCCCCCCCCTCCTATAAAGGAAACACCTCATCCCTCAAGGGAGCCTTAGACTGTATTAAACAAACTTATGTTACCACGGTTAGGGCCCTGGCTACATGTAAGAACAATTTCTAACTTGGGTAAATATTATCAGTGACAGTGATCTCAGTAAGAAGGTTCAGAAAACCAGGACAAAACTGTATCCAAACAGACAATTTCAAATTGGATCTCATCCTGCTTCGAGCTCTGTTGCAGGCTTGGAAAGAAACCATCTTCAGGTCCATCAAAACCCATGGGGTAAGGTATGGTTGCTATAGGGGCAAAACAAAAATGTGCCCAATACAGGGCGTCTGTAATGCTGTAACCTGGGCCTCCTTAGAGACGTTTTGTTAGCATTAAATTGAATGTGTCTTTCCCTCAGCCTATTTTGCACAATGTATGGTATGTTATGTCTGTGTCTTGCTTGACCAAAATCTAAACCTACCAGCCTCTTGTCATTTATTCTTTGAGGTAGTTCACTTGGTGTGTGGAGTGTATCATACAAGATAAGAAGACAAAGGTTACCTGTAATATGGTTTCTTCGTGCGATGTTGAATTCTACCTTCCCACTCTTTGCTGCCTTATTTAATTTGCAAAAAAATAGGACTCTTGTCACAGAGTTATTTGCAATTACATCATCTATCGAAATTATAATGGGCCTTCTGCAAAAGGCTAAGAGCAGAGAAGCATTTTTGGCACAGAGCCCAAATACAAAACCATTTTGCCAATTTCATTCTTAGCCCTCATAAGAAATTTGGACAGTGTTCAAAACTGTTTTTGCTATATTTAAAGAATCCACTTTTTTATTGTTATGAAAAATGGAAATAAATTATTTCAATCAAACTTAAATAAGTGTTATAACAAATTTATAACATAAAATAAACACATATATATAGTGTTGGTAATATATAGTTTGATGGGGATATAGATATATATATATACTATATTATATATATATATCATATATATATATATAAAATTGCAGCAGCGTATAATTATAATAGTGCAGCAAATAGTCACTGTGCAGTCATATCACTTTTGTTTTTTTTTAGAAATCATTTTTTGTGCGATAGATTTCAAACACCCTTCAAACTCATCAATGCTAACATCTTTTTCTAGCACATTCATCAGAAATCATCAGAAATTTTCAAACACGTCATGTATTGTATCTTTAGTGTTCTGCATTTTCAGGTTGGTTCTGGATTTTACCGAAAAATTACAGTCTTGATTTATTAATTT
Source organism: Polyodon spathula (assembly GCF_017654505.1). NCBI lineage: Eukaryota > Metazoa > Chordata > Actinopteri > Acipenseriformes > Polyodontidae > Polyodon > Polyodon spathula. The sequence continues at coordinate 23,070,901 of NC_054545.1, forward strand.
TACTGATTTATACCAGATTTGTCTCCTCTTCAGTATTTTTTCGGTACTGTTTTCTAGGAATTACACAATTTAGATTAAAATGCTGTTTTATTTTGACTGACATGTTAAGCAGCCCTACACTGTTTCCTAGGATACAGCAGGTGTTTAGACGTCAGGATCAAATAATGTTCAAACGTGGTTCTTTGTCACTTCACAAACACATTATCACCTAATAATGTTGGTCAATCAAAGTCTGATTATTGTGGCAATTCCTCGCTGTAGTAACTACTAGCTTGATCAAAAACTAAATTGAAATACTTGCACGAAAATATAATATTTTTAGTGGATGAGGAATGGGGAGAAAACATAAATCAGTTTATGAATATTCATAAGACAAATGTTTCGAAGTACACAAAAAGCAAAAATAGCTGAAGTGGGTCAGATGAGGCAGAGGATGCAGAACGCTGCAAGTACTGCTGCATTGAGGTACACGTTTGTGCTGACAATAAAAGAACATACTGAAAAATACGTGACACATTGTACTAAAACAATAGTGAACTGAGAGACCAGCAATCCATTTATGCTGCTTTTACACGCTCCTTAATAAAAAGAGCGCAGAATGACTGTTAATGAGTTTGTTAGAGCGCTGTGCTTTGCTGGACAGCCACTGTTTATTGCAGAGGTATGTTTTGTTGACTTTGTGCGTCAGTACTGTCCATCAGCTAAAACATAGCCTAACCGACAATCTTAAAACTTCTCATGGGACTGAGAAATTGGGACTTGTTTGTGCTCTACGTGGAAATTGCGGGATAAGCACCTGGGTGGTCAATAAAAGATATGCTGCTAAAACTATATCTGTATCTAGCTGTTCAGCTCTCTCTAGCGGAATATTCTCATGAATAGTGACGTAAAGTGAACGAGAGACCAGGGAAGCCTGTGTTTAGAGGCATGTTTGCAGTAGAATAATGCAAGGGTAAAACAGTGGTGATGGTGATTGGCAGAAAGGTAGAAGTGGTTGGAATGTTCAAGAGGCTAGGTAAGAAAGCAGAGTAGTACTTGACATTTGTTTTGTAGAGGATGTTGAATAAAAATGTTCAAATGAAAATGGACATTTCCTTCATTTTTCATAGGAACACGAACATAGCATTAACCATTGTATGCCATAATTGCGTAACAGAAACGGTATCAATACCGTAATGTACCTAAACCATGGTAAACCGCAAAACTGGTATACCGACTCGCTCCGATATTGGACTACCATAAAACTTTAAATTTAACGCCCCGGCATTTATTTACAATCTTTGCCAATAGCAGTGCCAAAATCCACTAATGACAGCAATATAAATATCGGAACACAAGAGTGTATTAAGGTCGGCTTGCAGTACAAAAAAAAAAAAACATGGTTTTGAAATTAATAAAAACAATAAATATCATCTTTATTAACACGTATTACTCTCATTGTTCACCCTCAAAACATGTTCATTGGCAACAGTCTTTGCAAAAGAACTGCATAAAATACTATACGATAATTAAGTTGATACTGTTGGCCCACAGCACACAAAAAAATGCTTCAAACAGTTTAAAGATTAACAGTAAAATCAATACAAGTACTAGTTTTATCCCAAAACTAAAACTAGTTTGTTTTTATAACATGTACATTGATAAATTTGAATGCTGGAAAAGGAGCAAAATATGAATATTAATTGACTCGAATGCAAGAAATACTGTTAATATTAAAAAAAAAAAAAAACATGTAAAAAATACACCAAAAGGCAACTCTGTTAAATCAGAAAACAAGTTTGTATTTTACTTACTTTCATGAAGCTCAAAAAAGCTTCAACTGGTTTTAATTAACGTCATAAAAAAAAAACAGCTATGCATTACATGTACCCTGTAAAATAAATTAAATTCAGTTTTCTATCATTCACCCTGAGCCTCAGGGTCTCTTCATTGCTGTTGAAAAACAAATGGGTAAGCTCGCTGTACAGCCATATGTGTGTATTGGCTGGAACATTCAGTATGACGCGTATTTTATTAATATTCATAACCCCGCGTCTATTGATCATATTTCCAAGCAGCCCCTGGTGCTTATTAGAGACCCGGCGAGTATTGGAGACCAGTGATTATTTGAAGCTATATGGTATGTAATATTGAACCATGTTGTTCCTTGTTTTTAAATCGTATACCTTTTTGTTTTTAGGCAACACCGCACTCACTTATGCCTGTGCTGGAGGCTTTGTGGATGTTGTGAAAGTGCTGTTGAAAGAAGGAGCGAACATTGAGGATCACAATGAGAACGGACACACACCACTTATGGAAGCTGCTAGTGCTGGCCATGTGGAAGTTGCACGCGTGCTCCTAGAATATGGGGCTGGTATCAACACTCACTCCAATGAGTTCAAAGAAAGTGCACTTACACTGGCATGTTATAAAGGTTTGTGATTCAAGAGAACTTCTGATACAATCTATCATTCTGTCATACAGAGAACATTGAGGTAATTCCTCCTATATTTTAAATTGTACAATTTGCTTTTGCAAACAAATACTGTGGAATAATGACCCATTGGTAAATTGTTAAAGTGGGAGGAAAGTGCTGTTTAGATTAGTAATTTAGATTTATGACATTCAGCTTTTCAGGTTGTAATCTGATTTTAAATCTGTGATATACAGGGCACTTAGACATGGTGAGGTTTCTTCTGGAAGCTGGGGCTGACCAGGAGCATAAAACTGATGAGATGCACACAGCCCTGATGGAGGCCTGCATGGTAAGATAAGGCTTTGGACAATAACTGAAGGTCTGTCTATGAAGGTTGTTTTAAAAAATAAAGGGATTGTAAATGTAATCCATTCACAAGGGCAATATACAGAGCCCCTTATGTTTGCATGCCATTAGCTAAAGCTGATTGTCATTTAATGCTCAATGTATTCTCTATATATGCTACACAGTATAACAAATTAACTTTTTTCCCTTTTGTTGCTAAAATTCGTGGGGTCTAATTAAGTTTCTTGAAAGTTGCCTAAAAGAAACAGCATATAAAGAGCTTGATTTGTTCCTCTTGTCAAAACCATAAGAAAATGTCAGATTTTGAGCAATTGTAGCCATTTAAACAGTTAAACTATAGGAAGGCTGTAAATGCTTAAAACAATGTATACTTCTGTCTATGTCTACATATTTACGTCTAGTTTCACAGACCTAATTTTAGTGTAAAACTACCTACTTTCACCTTCGATAATGTACTTGGACTAAAAAGGAAAGAAGAAAAATAAGGTAGAATATTTCCTTTCTGCAATCATATTCAAGTTTTTCTATAGATGCTGGCTAACTGTATTTTCCTCCCCCTTAGGATGGTCATGTTGAAGTTGCCCGCCTGTTGTTGGACAGTGGTGCCCAAGTGAACATGCCAGCTGATTCCTTTGAATCTCCACTGACCCTGGCTGCATGTGGAGGACATGTGGAACTGGCGGCATTGCTTATAGAGCGAGGTGCAAACCTGGAAGAGGTGAACGATGAAGGATATACGCCTTTAATGGAAGCTGCTCGGGAAGGCCATGAAGAAATGGTGGCACTACTGCTAGCACAGGGTAAATATCACATATCAACCAATGCCATGTACATATATACATTATGATGAAATATTAAGGTCAGTATTTAAAATGATCCCTGATTTATTTTCTTATCTCAAATTGATGATCTTTCCTCCACCTCTTTTCAGGAGCAAATATCAATGCCCAAACCGAAGAAACCCAAGAGACAGCTTTGACTCTGGCGTGCTGTGGAGGGTTCTTGGAAGTGGCGGATTTCCTGATAAAGGCTGGAGCTGACATTGAACTGGGCTGCTCCACACCTCTGATGGAAGCCGCTCAAGAGGGCCATCTTGAATTGGTCAAGTACCTGCTGGCAGCAGGTATTGAGGGGCTTCTACTAAATTCAGCATTTTTACAAGAAGTGGGCCTATATGTTCTCAAAGCCTGACCTCACCTGCCTGTAGCAGTCCAAACTATGGTGTGATGTTCTCTGTACAATCTCTGTGGCTGCAAACTGTTTAGAGACATGAAGACATCTGTTGGGGGAGGGGGGGGAGGGGTGCTCTTGTGTTGAAATGGAGAACCACACCTTATTCTTTTTAAGGATTATTGTCAAACACAAGTTCACCAGTAGGCTTCCTGCAGTATGTGTGTGTGAAAGTACAAGGTTTTTTTTTTTTTTTTGATAAGGTAAATTTAGAAACTGGACGATTTAGGACAAATCTGTTGAGTAAACCGATAAGTGAGCAAGTAAATGCAGAACCAAACTACCAATATAAAGGTTGTATCTATGTCATTACACTTCCACTAATAAGTGCTGTGGCATCATTGGTAAAACACTGCTCAGTGGACGTGGACACACTTTCTATTCCAATAATGGAGGGGATTTCTACTGAACACCCACAGATATGTCTCCTGTACTAACTAGTGCAATTGCTGCAGTGATAATTTGTAAATGGTCAGGTAAAACATTATTTTCATAACGTGCATTGATGTATATGCATTTTACTTTATTTTAAAGGTGCAAATGTTCATGCTACTACAGCAACAGGGGACACTGCGCTAACTTATGCCTGTGAGAATGGGCACACTGATGTGGCGGATGTGCTCCTTCAAGCTGAGGCTGATCTGGTAAAGCGAGATTATTATGGCTACTATCGGAATACTATAATGAAATCATAACGACAAAGACGATATTTTTCTGATGAGACTGGCACAAGATTCTGAATAGCTGTAGTTTCCAGCTATATAGCAAAGAAAAACAAAAACGTATGAATCACTGGGCAATTACCCATGGATTAATTGGCCCACTTCAGCTTGCGTTTATCTAGATTGTACGGAGATCTAAAAAATAACTGTCTGTAAACAGGTCTCATCTAAACTGGAGAAACAACGAGATGTCACATATTGAGATAAAGAATACAGAAAATCTAAATCTATTGTAGTTCAGCCATGTTAATCTACATAATATTTCCTACTCTTTGCTAAAGGAACATGAATCAGAAGGTGGGAGGACACCCTTGATGAAAGCTGCAAGAGCTGGCCACTTATGCACTGTACAGTTCTTAATCAGCAAAGGTATGTTTTGTAGTAAACTTTTTAAATAGTTTGCATTATCTTTAAACTATCAGCCAGTACGTTTTACATGAGGTTAAGTTTTCAGAAAACAAATGTATCTGGAAAACAATCAGAAAATTGTTTTCCTGAAAACACACTTTTTTCTTTGTTTACATGACTTGGAATAGATAATCCAATTACATTTCTGTTAATTCAACTGTGTACATGAATTTGCTGCGCCAACAGTATAGCCAGTTTCTGTTTAGTTGTACTATAGTTGTTATAAAGGAGTTTGCTTTTGATCAAATACTTGCTACTTTATTTTAAATTAATAATATAACTTTATCCGTAACGAAACAAATGTATCCTGTAATTGATTGGTGACTGATATCTGACATCCATTTATACATTGTTTTGTTTGTTTTTTTGGTATTTTGCTTTGAACAAATAAATAAAATACACAATAGAAAAGCATCCCTTGGACTACATATATATCAGTTCCAATTGTGTGCCACTATACCCTGCTTTTTATTTCCACCCTCACACAAGACGCTGTTCTATAACTTGTCAAGCAAAACTGATATAAAATTGATATCATACTTTCCTTCCTCCTCTTGATGTTGTTTTGTTGATCTTTTTATGATTAAAAAATTAAGTTGTTGTGTTGTAATATTTACAAAAAGTCAATGAAGATGAGAGTGTTAAGCTGTGGACATTGAAATAGGAAAGTAACAAAACAAAACTTTCTCCCAACTCCCATTGTTCATGTACTAAGTTTCATCTCTGTCCAATAAGTTTAATCCATTATTGCCATTAAAAAAAAAAAAAAAAAAATGCTTGAAATATCTAGTTGTTTTAATAATCTCATGCGTGATAATGATGCGAAATTCTGCATATGCCATACACTACATGCCATAGATCGTTAGGTTTCGGAATACTATTGGAATATTGAAAAACGCACTTAACGGAATTTTCCGATACGTTTTTGAAAAACTGTTTATGTGACTTGATATCGGAGCTACTTTTCGGAAAACTATCTTTTCTGAAAAATATCGGAATTCTTATTTTATGTAAATGCACTGATTCATGTTTAAAGTTGTATTGTATTGCTACTTGCGTCAATTGTCAACATTTTAAACGACGGTGGTACAACAGCAAGATACTGCACATGATTACATGATGTAAAATATGTTCAAGATCTTAGCACAGTGCAATTTGTTTATTTTGACACGCTTAAACTTTTGGAGCTTTAGTTTTATTCAGTTCTTCTTTTAGGTGACCATACTTTCATATGTTTGTTGAAGTTGTATCAACATTGCCGTGTTTTGTTATAGGTGCTAATGTCAATAGGGCTACAGCTAACAACGATCATTCAGTGGTGTCTCTGGCATGCGCTGGAGGTCACTTGGCTGTTGTTGAGCTCCTTTTGGCACACGGGGCAGACCCTACACACCGATTGAAGGTAAGCAGTACCTTCGTGACTGCTCTTTGATCCTTTCCCCAAACCAAACTGCACAGTGTCTACAGCATCAGTGGAATTCAGTTAATACATTCTGTGCATTACATTGTAGTACATGGATTGATTTGACCTTGCCATACATCCACTTACTTTTTTATGATTTTTTTGTTTACCTTTTTCCATATTTACAAAGGAGAGAAATAATGTAAATCTAATGCAAAAATAACTTGTTTACATGGTATTGTTTGAAGTTAGTTAACAGTAGATATACATACTGTCAGATACATTTTAGGTATAGTTCTTGTATGTTATAATAAAACAGCTATTTCCATCTTACTTCAAATCTGGTTATTTTTTATATTGGAGAGACAGATACAAAATATAGAGAAATTAACTTAGACAGTGGTCTTAACATTTGTTTGACTGTTTTTCTTCTCTTTGTGTAGGATGGATCAACCATGCTTATTGAAGCTGCTAAGGGTGGCCACACAAACGTAGTCTCCTACTTGCTAGATTATCCAAACAACATTCTCTCAGTCCCTGCGCCCGATATGTCCCAGCTTACACCTCCTTCCCATGACCATTCTCAGGTAAGAATCTGTTAATGGCATCTACTCATAGCTTCTTAAATACATGATCTAATAAAGGATAGGTATTTTGTAGTGGGTGAATGATATGAAAGTTGATTTGAGAGATTAGTAGTAATGTAAACACAAAAATGCATACAGTGGTTTGCAGAAGTATTCACCCCCTACCAATAATGTCACATTTTGTTGAATTAATATGCACAGTTCTTCAAACACACTTTTTTTAATTCAAAGCTGTAGTGGTTAAACTGAACACCTGTTATATGAGGAAGAGGTTAAATAGCAGCAAAACTTGCAAAGAAAATGTACAAAATGAAATTTACTGGTTGCATAAGTATTCAGTCTCTTAAGTCAGTACTTGGTAGAAGCACCTTTTGCATCAATTACTGTTGTGCGTCTTTTTGGATAGGTCTCTACTAACTTTGCACAGTAGGATGGTGAAATTTTTGCCAATTTTTCACGGGAAAATTGCTCCAGTTCTGATAAGTCTTTTGGGGATCGTCTGTACTGCAATCTTCAAGTCTCGCCATAAATTTTCGATTGGATTCAAGTCAGGACTTCGACTGGACCATTCAAAAACATTAATTCTCTTCTTGTTCAACCACTCCAGTGTGGCTTTGGCTTTGTGCTTTGGGTCATTATCCTGCTGAAATGTGAATTTCCTCCCCAGTTTCAGAGTCTTGGCTGACTTTCAAATAGGTTTTCCTCAAGGATTCGCCTATACTTTGCACCATTCATTCTCCTCTCTATCCTGACAAGCTTCCCGGTCCCTGCTGAAGAGAAGCATGCCCATAACATGATGCTGCCACCACCATGCTTGACAGTTGGGATGGTGTTGACTGGGTAATGTGCAGTGTTGGGCTTGCACCAAATGTAATGCTTGGAATCTAGACCAAAAAGTTCAATTTTTGTCTCGTCTGATTACAAAACCTTTTTCCACGTCTGCAGTATCATCTACATGCTTTATCCATACATGCTATGAGGCTTTCTGAATAATGGCTTCTTTCTTGCCACCAGTCCATACAGGCCAGCTTTGTGTAGGGACTGGCTTATTGTTTATGTGTGAACACAGACTCCCATCTCAGACACAGAACTTTGCAGATCTCTCAAGATCATTATTGGCTTCAGAGTGACGTCCCGAACCAGTTTCCTGCTTGCCCGGCTGCTCAGTTTGGGAGGGTGACCTGATCTGGGTGGTATGATGCATCTTCCACTTCTTAATGATGGACTTCACTACTGAGAGGGATAATCCATGCCTTTTGAAATGTTCTTGTACCCTTCTCCTGCTCTGTGCCTCTCCACCACTTTAGCCCTGACTTGTTTTGAAAGCTTCTTGGTCTTCGTGGTTGCTTTGTTGGATCACTATGTGAGTTATAGGTTGAAAGTCTTTATATACCTGAGGGAAATTATCTACATGTTAAACCACTTTGAGTACACACAGGCTGAAACCATTTCACTAATTGTGTGACCCTTTAAAACAAATAACTTGCACCTGAGCTGATTTAAGGCTGCAGCAGCAAAGGGTTTGAATACTTATGCAATTGAGATTAATCTGTTTTTCTTTGTAAATTTTAGTTATTATATATGCATTTTTTTACTTTATCAATATGGAGTAGTTTGTGTAGATTCTACATGTAAAGTCTTATTTGAAAGTGTCGTGGAGTACGCTCAGATGCCAACAAAATGTGAAGTCTTTGCAGGGGGGTGAATACTTCTGCAAACCACTGTATGTTTACAAGCACTTAGAACATTTTATATTAATGTTTAAAAAATAAAATTAAAATCAGTTAAAATCTATTGAGGAAGCTTTTCTTGCTTTGTCAATATGACGTCAGTTTGGTTAGATGTTGGGAGAGGATGGACTGTTTTTATTAAGTTATACTCTACTCTAGTTGTCAGTATGAAACAGTGCTGAACCCCTTTTCAGGCTCCACGTGTACCAGTCCAAGCTCTTGCAATGGTGGTTCCTCCCCAGGAGCCGGACAGAGCACCTTCCAACATCGCAGCACCTCCTCATGTGGCCAATAAGGGTTAGTAATGATTTATGTCAGTTTAAGGTTTTAATTAGGAATATGTGTGTATTTAGTGTAAAACATAATGAAACTGGTGTATTTGTAGAAAGGCTTTGACTTGCTGGTATAGATAGCCTGTAGACAGAGTTCAGTCAGTCAGAACTGTAGGGCACACATGGAGTATGCGGTGATATGATTGAATTACATTGCTTGTTGCACAGAGCTACCATACTGACGAATTTTATACGTCTTACTAAATTTAATTTACAGTTTAGTGTCTGAGTGATGCAAATATAAAATATTAATATATATGAATTTTATGACACATGCAGCTTAATATTTGTAGCATAAACTCCTGGAGTACCATTTCTGGTACAAGACTTTGTTTTGCCTGTGCTCATCTTTGCAGAAATGCATTGTTTTACTGATTTGTGTTATGTAACGTAAAATTTCCTGGTTTGTTTCTCAAATCTTCTGTGTACTTTGTTGGGTGTCATATACGTCTATTTATTCAATTTGACGGAAGAAAAATATTCTCTTGGATGAGTGTTTGCATTTTTTAAATGGGTCATTATAGAAGTGAAGAGACCAATAATGCTAAGTGATCTGCGAAAGGTGATGTAATGTTGGCTTGCTTGGAGTTTAAAGGGAGTGGTGCAGAAAGTAAGCTAAAAGAAGAGATACAGCTTTATACACAGAAAATGGCTCACTGGTGTTTTATCTGTTACATATTTTGGTGGCATAGTGCTTACATATTAAATACTGTTTTTGCTTTTAATTGGTTAAACTCAAACTACACTTTCAGTATTTTGTAAGCATAGCTGACATAGAACTTATGTGCTGTCTTTTTTGTTTTCATTTTCTTATTGTGGGTGTGTGTAGTAGTGGCTTCAGAATTTTCCCCACCTCAGTCAACTTTTAGTGAAGTTGAGCTTTATTGCAAACAAGTACTTTTAGCCATTAATTAGCAAATGTGGTAATATTGGATAGTGCGAAAAGGGGTAACGCACAAGAAAATGCACTAATCACTTAGAAGCTTTGGCTATTTACTATTGTGACATTTTATGGATAGCTGATTTGTGTAAATATGTTGAAGTAATGATATGGTAAAGGTAAGTACGACACTGCATTTCTGAAATGGTTTCCTTTTGGATATAAACAGCTAATTGGTGTACAGGTGGGTAGAGAGCCCTGTATAAGTGCACTCCTGTTTTTAGTAAGATTTCTTTTATGTGATTCTTGTTTCATCTTTACTAACAGAAAACAATCCTATTGTGGAGGGACGTGTTGGTGAATTTGTAATCCATGTTTCTTCCTTCAGATTAAAACCACTATTCAAATTACTCTGCAAATGTATAATGTTTATTGAATGTGAATGTTAAACACTTAAATCTTAAATGTAAAAAATATGTACTCACAAGCCTATTTATTAATGTTATGCAGAATTGTAATTCAGCAGTTTTACCTGCTAGCCAAAAAGATGGCTTTAAAATGACATTCACATGCAAGATTCCTTCCCTGATCATAGATTGTTCAGGCACCATTGGGCAGGGTTTCAAAACCCCTTGCCTGGTACAATAGAGAAATGCAGTTTAGAATGTAGGAACTGATTTTGATTTGTGAAATTTCAGAGAGATGGTGCTGGTTCATGTTATTGTTGCTTTTAAACATGCAGCCTTTTTACAGATAGAGAATGCAATTTGTGTTGGGTGGATTTACAAGGTGTATTTGAGTCGAGCCATTAACAGTAACTAGTCAGTCATGCATGATTTCTCCATATTCTCAGCTGTGCGTTTAAGCTAGCTTCCTTATGGTGGATTTGGCTTTGGGATCACGACTTTTTTTGTGTTTGGTTCATTTCATGAGTTGTTTCTGGGCAAAGGCTAGACTAGAAGTGAGTTGTTGTCAGTAACAAAAGCATTGCCTATTTATAAAAACTTAACAGCGGCAGAGTTTCTATTGAGTCGAGATTTTAAAAAATGAAGTGTGTTGATATTTTAAACTTTTTCAATTGGGCAAGTAATTTTTTGCATGGCTTTTTTTTATTTTATTTTATTTCCAATCGTTTTTCATGTGCTTAGGTGCATCCAAGCAAAGGTCAAGTCCCCTGCAGGTAGCTGAGCATGACCTCCTGCCACCTTTCCACCCATACCAACCTTTAGAATGCATTGTGGAAGAGACTGAGGGCAAGCTGAATGAGCTGGGGCAGAGAATTAGCGCCATAGAGAAGGCACAACTGCAGTCGCTGGAGCTGATTCAGGGCGAACCTTTGACCAAAGACAAGATCGAAGAGCTGAAGAAGAGCAGGGAAGAGCAAGTGCAGAAAAAGAAAAAGATCCTAAAGGAACTGCAGAAGGTCGAACGGCAGCTGCAACTGAAAACGCAGCAGCAGTTTACCAAAGAGTACATGGAGGCCAAGGGACTGAAAGAAGACTCCCCAGAGTTGCAGCAACCACCCTTACTAGCTCAGCAGTGCTCGGATGGAGAGGACATCGATCAGGCAGAGGAAGAGGATGATCTGCCAGACGAAGACTTCTCCAAGTTACCCCAAGTAGACACCATCCTGTACAGAGAATGCCAGCCGCAACAGCAACTAGAGGAGATGCCGCCACCTATCCAAACGGGGTTCATCCCTATCCAGCCATTGCCAGTGCTGCAGTCCACAGATTTCTCTATTAACTTGGAGAGCCCCAACACAAACACACCTGACCTCCAGCGAGTCATGGTTAACCAGCAGATGTTAGGACAGCAACAGTTAGTTGGGCTGGGACAGGGATTGCTGACCCAAGCACCAGATGGATTAATGGTTGCTACTCCTGCACAGACGCTTACTGACACCCTTGATGACATTATGGCAGGTGGGTTAAGACTTTTTTTTTTTTTTCTTTCCTGCTTTACACCTGTAGTCATGCCCCAAACTTGATCATTCTTAAGAAACACTTAAGGAATGTCTAGAACAGACGTACCTTTGATCTGGCTGCTTAAGGAGCTTTCTGAACCATTTATTGTACTTAAAATTACTCTATATTAAAGTATATACAAAGCAATAAACTATCCCATATCTTCAATTATATTAATAAAGCACAAATTGATATCAAAATGTTATTAGTTTTAAATAAAAAAAAAAAAAAAGCTGTTGCTTCCTTGTGTGGTCTATCATTGTTTTGGTGTTTTTATTTTATTTATCTTTTAATATTTGAATATAACAAAACATGTCAGCTGTATTGTTGGGTTCTATAGCTATAGCCAGCCAAGATGTTTTTATTTCCAGGATCTTTTCTGGCTGTTGCTACAGAACCTCAAGTTAAAAAATTCCACCAAACTATTTTTGTTTTAAGCAAACCAACCCACAGACTACCCAGGGAATTAATAGTAAGAAATTGATTTAATTAAACCAGTTATTATTCAATTCTTATTGAACCAAAAGACACAGATGTATACGGCTTGAAGTTTGAGTTTTATTTGAACACGATGTCCCTTTAAACTAATTGAGCCAATTCTGTTTCTTAATTAAACTCAGAAAAAAGTTACTACAAAAGTGTCACTTATTTTACTTCATATCTTGACTTAGTCCGATTCTGTTTTGCTTTATTTTTATTTCAAACAGAGATGACAAATTACTTTGATAGCTCATCCCTGATCCTAACTGCATTTCATTATTGCAGTTGCCTAGTTTATCATTTGTGCTTTTTGTTATTTTCCCCACACGTTTAGCAGTTGTCCTGACGGATTTTCTTTTCAGCATAAAATGCCCAGTATGGAGTCTACATTGATAGCATCTTGATTTGTAGCAAAGAACAACAAATTTTAAACCCAGTTTGTAATTAAGTTTTCTCTTTTGTTAGGATGCAGAAACAGCTTGACTACTACTAATTAACATTTAAGGGAGCTAGAGATTTGGAAAATAAAAAACAAAAAGTTCAAGCCCTACAGATATAAAACCTGGAACAGTGAAATCAAAGGAAATGAAGAAGAAAAAATCTAAACTTAAGTGTTAATGAAGCCAGCAAGTCCCTGAGCCCCTCCCCCACATACTCAGAAAATCAGAAACACCAGAGCTGCATAGCCGAAAATAAATGAAACAATGAGTTGATCAACTTCCATTTACCACTGCGTCGTGCTGTGGAAATTTACATTTTGGAGCAGAGTTGCATGTTGAGGCACAAAGACTCCTCATCATGAATAAACCCCAATACGTTTGACAGAAATCAGTGCATTCTCATTCAGTTAAGTAGCAGTTCTCACCTGCATCCCAGAATGGCTGTTTATGCAGAGATATGCTACTGCTTCTAGTCTACAAGTGACAAAAATTTAACATTTTATTACTGAATTCCTAACAATCCAAGCTTTTTAGTTTGTATAACTGTTTTACTACACAATTCCACCTACACAGACACATTGGAATGGTTGTGCGGCATATATACTGAAAGTGATAACTCGGTATAACAAATTATTATTATATTATTTTTTTTTTGTTCCTGGGTAGTAAGTGTTATTTCCTAATTGCTTATGCCTCAAAAGTATAGAAAATGGCTATTATTCCCCACAAACTTTGCTTTTGTGACCAAGACAGGTAAATTTCAAAATATCACTATTTCCAATGAGAAAACGGGCGAATTTGTGTCGTTCACATAAGTCAGAAAAAAACAACATATGAATCCAAATTAACATGTATTTACACTAAAGTAATGCAAAAATGACTACAAAAGATTTAGACGCGAGTAGTTTTTCGAGATTTACGATTATACTGTAAATTTACAGTATAATTGTAAATCTCGTTTGTGGGGAATAGCCATTTTCTATACTTTTGAGGCATAAGCAATTAGGAAGTAACACTTACTACCCAGGAACAAAAATTGTGTTACATAGTGTAATGTTTTAATCCTGCTAATTTTTATAAAACTTTGTTTGGCACTTTTTCAAAGTCCAGAGTAAACATTTAGTTGATAACAACTGGTTTACCTGAAAGGTGGGCTTGTTGATTTCCAAAACCATGTCATCAACCACAGGTATATTGCTATCAGTTAATAGGTAATTAGTCTCCCAAATAATGCAGATATGGGTTGACCAGTTGAAGTTTCTTTTTATGTGTTTTGTATTTATTTGTTTGAGGTCTGTGTTCTTGATTTAAGGCCGTCATATCCGAGTTGTGCTCGAGTTGATATGACCATTGGAATAGGGTTTACATAAGTCATTTTTTTCTAATGGTCTCCAGAACAGCGGCATATATAATGAAGTCTACTTTCCTGCTTATTGATTTTATGACAGTGACTTTGTAAATGTGTCTTCTGTGAAGTGTAGCAGTTGTTAAATGCAGAACTTTAGTTTAGAAGGCTATAGGTTCACTGAACGGTGTTGGCTTTTATATAGATGACGACGGTGGCCGTTGGTCAGTGTTCCAACTGGCATATGACTCCATTTGTAATAATGGCTCCCAACGGTCCAAACCCCTGGCACGTACACAAGACCACCTCAAGATGGCTGCCTGTAAACATGCATTACACTCAAAGCACAACTTTCAGAGGAATTCAGAAGCTGTTCTTGTAACTTTAGTAGTCGTATCCCGGATACAGCATCATTTTGGTGAGAGAAAATAATTAAATGGAAGCAAAGGCCAGCTTCGATAGCATCTTGTGACATCTCCAGATCAGTCACCCCGCCCTCCCCTCCTTTTGATTTTAATCTTGCATATAGGAAGTATTAGTTGGAGTTAGAGCGACCAGTAAAAGTTGTTCGATCTTTCAGCAGGTAGTTTTTTGTTACTTTGATTTTTAGGAAGTGATGGTAACATGTTTGTATTCATTAGGAACTTGTACTCCTTTTTGCTTTGTTTACTTGCATCAAGTTTCTTAGTGTAGTATTGTTTTTTGCATCAGTGCAGTTTGACTCAAGTTCTGAGGTAATTGAATGCCAATAAAGCTAATGGGAGGAACTAGATTATGTGAAAGGTGAGTATTCTGATCTAATGTGAATAAGCATATTTGTAGGTTTAAATTTATACATGTTATAGTAAAAACACTTAAATAAGTATCCTATTTAAATATGCATACAACAACAAAAAAGTTGAGCCATTTTATGTCTAGCCTAGGCCGTACGTAATGAATCACAGGTGACAAAGCTAAATACAATTCCAAGTAAATTATTGAGTTAGGTATGTGTATCTATAGCAATCTATATCTATCTATATAGATATATACCTAACTTTATAATTTACTGGGAATTGCATTTAGCTTTGAGACCTGTGACACGTAAGGTATGGCCTAGGCTGCAACTTTTTTGTTGTTTGAATACATATTTTAAGTTTACTCACTTTTCTGTGAAATCTTGTTGGTTGTTCAAGTAACTAGTTGTTAGTTAATCAGTTCCTGCAATAGTGTATTGCATCACACTCAGTGAGGGTAGGTCTGGGTGCTCCCAAAGGCCATTTTCTAAAGGGAATGTTTTTTATTGTAGAAAGATGCAGCTAAACCCTGCAACAATGTGAAATAAACTATGGGTCTGCTGCTGAAAGGCTGTCCATTGTCACATTGCAGGATGGGCACCCTAAAAGTAGATTTTAACTAAATTAAATCCTCTTGATCTAAACAACAAAAAAAGTATCTTATAGAAGATATGCAGCTTGGTTATCTCTGGTTTTCTGAGAGTTTGAAATGGTTAAATGATTGGAAAAAAGCTTAAAAAAAAAAACTAAAACAATTAAACTGAATTGGACTGGTCGTTTTTGTGGCATTGCTGACCACAATGTTTTGCTCTTAAGAATTGCATCCCTTACATGCATCTACAAGGTGTTGATTTAGACTGTGGCACATGAGGCTCATATTTTTTACACTGAAGGCATAATGTGATTGTCATTTTAAGCCCCAATTTAATAACGGATTTGACCAGTTACTACTTTTACAAATGCAAAGGTGCATAGTAAGGTAGCATCAACAAAGCTATTCTATAGCAAGGGGAGAGGGGAGACAACAATCTCAATAATTTCAAATTATTGCTATGTGAGATTGATGTAATGTAGGTTAGCAATTTATTTTACGTTTACATGCTCTGTTGCATCACGTGTATTTGCATTGTATGTTTCAGGTGTTCTCGATCTATAATGTTACTGATAGTGTTATCTCTCTTTCCAGCTGTGAGTAGCAGAGTGCCTGCCATGCTAAACACTACTCCATCGCCCTCACCCCAGCCCCAGGCACAGACCCCAAGTAACGGCATCTCCCCTCCTTCGATGCTGCCGCTTTATCCTTCAGTGGATATTGACGCACATGTAAGTGTACTTGAATTGTTTGCGGATTTAAGCTCATTTAGCCAGTAGCACTGATGGGTAAATGAATTGTAGTTCCCTATCAAGTATGAAATATAACATTTAACTAATGGGTGTTTACCTCCTAAAGACCCCAAAACCTGAATAGATATGTCAGAGCTGCTTGTCAGAGCCTGTGATGCAGTCATGCCTGCCCCCAAGGGCATATAAGGACTGCACGCCAAGATTTCTGCATCATTTTTCCTTTCAGAGGACTGAATCTGACAGGAGAGCCATAGACAGATGAGTACTCGTTGCTTTTTATCTGCGTATTTTACTCGCTATTTGTGTATTGCACTAATTAATGCGATAATATTAACGTTGCGTTTGTTTTCTAATTACACAATTTTGCACACAGCTTGTTGTTTGTTACATCCCACAGAGGCCTCCGCATGAAATCGGCGGCACCTGTTGGCCCTTCCCAGGGACCAAGCAGCTTGAGTCGGCTGGCACCGCCTGGAGTTAAAATTAAAGTTTCGTTTTTGTAAATAATATTCTTTTTTGAACTGTAAAGTTTTATTACTGTTTTTTTATGTGATAATTGTGTTTTTGTTTCCTTTTTAAAATTTTTTGACAGAAACTCGAGCTCAGCTGCTTGGCTCAGCAGCTCTGCTTTAATCGAGATACGCACTCCGACTGAGATTGCTTGCAGTATCTCCCACGGTGTCTTGTTGACTGCTTGCCACACCATTATGAAGCCTGTTAGGGCTGTTAACAAGCAGGCTTCCCTCAGTCTTGTATTCCTACTGACTGTGGTTTTGCCAGAAGTTTATACAGGTGGGCATCCCTGTATACTCCTGCGGTAACGCAAACCAAGTAGACCCAGTACTGTACCGGTACCAAGGTCACTAGTCCGTTCTGGTACTGTACCGAACAGTGAATGAGGTTACCACAACGGTGCTGTACCAAACCGGTACTGAACTGACCGGTTACCATCCCGGTACCGTTTCGGTTCAAGTACCGTACTGAGGGTACCTACCCGGTGGTAAGGCACTGTAACAGTTCCCATCTGCAGTACCATCCCTGACCCACTACGAAAGGACTCTGTTTGGGTCATGACCACCTGTTGCATTACTGTACAGCGGTGTTGCTGCTTGTGCAGACTGAGGCAGCAGTTATGCCGTACTGTACACTGTTGCTGCTTGCATCATGTGTAGGTTTTATCCCTGTGATTTATACAAAGCCAGTCTGCCAGTTGAGAATAAGCACGGCAGGTGCTCTTCCTGCCTGGGCCAGAGCACGCCAAAGAGGCACTCGCTAACCGGAGTTTTGTGCGAGTTTCTCTATGCACGCGCTGGAGAAACATACATCTCTACAGAGCACTCGGTGTCCATTACACCAGGACAGCTTGCTTCTCCCATCACCCTCTGTCAGAGAGGTGGCTGCATCCTCTCCACTTAGCTCTGTGTCAAGGGAGAACAGGCGATGTGCCCAGGGAAAAACCCAATGTAGGATGCCGTCTTCACGGTCTTCCTCTGCCTGTCCTTCAAGGAAGAGAGTCACCGATCCAAGAGATTGGCGGACTCCGAACAGCTGGAGAAGCTAGGCAGCTGTGTCTATCGGGGAATCTGCTATGTGAACATGTGGCTCCACGCCTATAAATGAGACATGCCAATCCATCTTTGATGAACCTATTGCCTCCCTCATGTCACTTCCCCTCCCCTGTGCACCTAGATTTTCTTTTTGAAATACAATCCTCCTGGGGTCACCTGGCTCCAGCTCCAGCAGTTTCCTGATCGATGGACGCATTGTACAGCCTGCATGATGCAGAGAAGCTGGGTTTGGCCCAATTTCCATAGGTAGAGGGTTCAATTGCTGCTCTGGTACAGGCGCCTACACTAGAGCTTCTGACCAAGGACGCTAGCTGCCCAAACAAACGGTGTCGTGTTTTGGAAGTGATTCAATAGGAAACTTAATCAGTTTGCGACAAGGCAGAGTAATTACAACAGCATACTGGTAGCCTACCAGGCCTGTTTGTTGAAATTGCTTTTGGAGTATCACAGACCCTCACCACAGCTGCTAGATGAGCTGCATTTGGTGAACAAAAACCTGCTCCGTGTCTCCCCAAATTGAACGGGCAGGCTGTGGGCAGGAAACTATCTGCTTTGATAGCCGCAAGAAGGCAGCTTTGGCTTTCTCAGGTACGCGTGCCTGATATGGATAAAGCACCACTGTTGGATGCCCCCATTACATTGGTGCATACCTTTTGGTCCTGCGGTGGTTGAGATGCTGCAGCACTGTCACCGGGCACGGTAGTCCACCAAAGAGCTGGTGCATCTGCTTCTAAACAAGCAGCCACCCCCAGTGCTCAAACCAACGGCAAACCTCATAGACTGGCACATCTGGCTGCAGCTATGGTTTTCGTAAACAGCCTGTGGGAGCTTTGACAAATTTTGCCACCAGGCGCAGTAGCAAAAACCTCAGGCTAAGCCACCAGCCCTAGGAGCTTTTCAGGGAGACATCTGGAGTATTGGATTAGTGCACCATGGACATGTGGGTGCTTACTACTGTTCAGACTGGCTATTCTCTGCAATTCAGACATGGTCCTCCTCTCTTTCAGGGGGTGACTACAACATTAGTCACGGGCCCTTGAGATGCTGCAGTATTGTCTCAGGAGGTGACAGCTCTGCTACGGAAAGTGGCTACAGAAATTGCATGGTACACCCTTTCCATTTGAAGGAAGGGTTCTACTCCAGGTACTTCCTAGTGCCCAAACAGGATGGGCCCCCACACCAATCCTCGACCTCAGACAGGTCACCATGTATCTTGGTCGAATGAGGTTATAAATGTTGACGATGCAATAGCTGTGTGCAGTCAATCAGGCCAGGCGACCTGGTTGGCCACGGTGGACCTTAGATGTATATTTCCACATCCCCATAAAACCAGGGCACAGGAGGTCCCTGTGGTTCGCTTATCAAGGAACAGCATTTAAGTTCCGTGTCCTGCCATTTTGCTTCAAAGTACATGAATGCTATCCTAGCCCCATTGAGACTCAAAGGCATTGGTGTTCTCAATTACCTGGAGGACTGGCTCATTTGTGCCCAGTCTCCAGCACAGACAGAGGCTCACAGAGAGCTCATCACCATCCACCTTCATCGACTGGGCCTGTCTTTGAATAATGCAAAGAGCCAACTCACACCTTCGCAGACAGCCTCCTATCTAGAAGTATGCTTGGACTCCAGGTCCATGCTGTCCACTGTCGGACGACAATGCAGAGAATAGCTGCCTGTTTTGACACTTTTTCAGCTGAACTGAGTGCTCACGATAGTCACAAGGTCGCTGTGTCCATTATTGCAGCAAGCTTGAGGGAAAAATGATGCTGAGATGTGTGCGTGCAGTCCTTATGTGCCCTCAGGGACAGGCATGACTGAGTCACAGGCTCTGACGAGCAGCTTTGATATAGTTTTCGGGGTCTTGAGGTGGTAAACACCCATACGGTAATGGTTACATTTGTATTTCAGGGAACCAGGGTTAAGATAATAGCCTAATGTTTTTTCTTTCTATAATCTTTCAAATTGATTAGTGTGATCATGTATAAACTCAACATTTTCAGAATTGATACATTTTTTTAGATTTAACAATGTAATATTTTCATTGCTGCTCTTTAGCTAAACGTTACCGTACCCTTTGACAGCACCAAATGTATTTTAATTTCCTAAAGTTTTTTTCCCCTTGGCTACCCCATTTGTATTCCTGTTCTGCACCTTATGGGAACAAACTGCATTTCAACCAGATCTTTTATAAATGTGTGTGTGTGTGTGTGTGTGTGTGTGTGTGTGTATATATATACACACACACACACACACACACCTCTGGAAAAAATTAAGAGACCACTGCAAAATTATCAGTTTCTCTGGTTTTACTATTTATAGGTATGTGTTTGGGTAAAATGAACATTTTTGTTTTATTCTATAAAACTACTGACAACATTTCTCCCAAATTCCAAATAAAAATATTGTCATTTAGAGCATTTATTTGGAGAAAATGACAACTGGTCAAAATAACAAAAAAGATGCAGTGTTGTCAGACCTCGAATAATGCAAAGAAAATAAGTCCATATTCATTTTTAAACAACACAATACTAATGTTTTAACTTCGGAAGAGTTCAGAAATCAATATTTGGTGGAATAACCCTGATTTTCAAGCACAGCTTCCATGCGTCTTGGCATGCTCTCCACCAGTCTTTCACATTGATGTTGGGTGACTTTATGCCACCCCTGGCGCAAAAATTCAAGCAGCTTGGCTTTGTTTGATGGCTTGTGACCATCCATCTTCCTCTTGATCACATTCCAGAGGTTTTCAATGGGGTTCAGGTCTGGAGATTGGGCTGGTCATGACAGGGTCTTGATCTGATGGTCCTCCATCCACACCTTGATTGACCTGGCTGTGTGGCATGGAGCATTGTCCTGCTGGAAAAACCATTTCTCAGAGTTGGGGAACATTGTCAGAGCAGAAGGAAGCAAGTTTTCTTCCCGGACACTGGCTTGTAGGCCTCTCCAGGTCTCCGTCTAACCGTTAACGACCAGGTGTTGGGCAAAGCTGAAAATTGGACTCATCTGGGGGTGCTTCAGCAAGGCTGGAATCGGGCAGATTTGTCTTTGTGAAGGACGCGTGAATCAAGCCAAGTACAAGGTTGTCCGGGAAGAAAACTTGCTTCCTTCTGCTTTGACAATGTTCCCCAACTCTGATTTCTGAACTCTTCCGAAGTTAAAACATTAGTATTGTGTTGTTTAAAAATGAATATGAACTTATTTTCTTTGCATTATTCGAGGTCTGACAACACTGCATCTTTTTTGTTATTTTGACCAGTTGTCATTTTCTGCAAATAAATGCTCTAAATGACAATATTTTTATTTGGAATTTGGGAGAAATGTTGTCAGTAGTTTTATAGAATAAAACAAAAATGTTCATTTTACCCAAACACATACCTATAAATAGTAAAACCAGAGAAACTGATAATTTTGCAGTGGTCTCAATTTTTTCCAGAGATGTGGTGTGTGTGTGTGTCTAATATATATATATATATATATATATATATATATATTATATATTATATATATATATATATCGATATATATATATATATATATATATACATACATACATACATACATACAGGTAGTGGACAAAAAATGGAAACACCTGGGTAAATGAGGGACACCAAGTATATTAAAAGCAAATGCTTCCACGCAGGTGTGGCTTGTTGATCAAGCAAATAATATCCCAGCATGCTTAGGGTCATGTATAAAAATGCTGGACAGGCTGGTTGCCTATAATTATGGCTAGCATGGATGCAAGAGGAGACCTCTGTGACTTTGAAAGAGGGGTGATTGTTGGGGTACGTTTGGCAGGAGCTTCAGTGACCAAGACAGCTCAACTTGCTGATGTTTCATGAGCAACGTTGCCTAAGGTGATGTCGGCATGGAACTCTGAGAGAAATACATCATCAGCAAAGGGCAACAGTGGGCGGAAGCCAGGATCGTGATATCCGTGCATTAATTCGAAGTGCAAGGAAGAACAGTCGAGCAACAGCAGATCAATTGACTGCAAATTTCAACCTGGGATACGAGCAGTCAGTTTCATCAAAAATGGTCTGCCGAGAACTCCACAGAGTGGGATGCCTTAGTTGGGTTGCAGTGCACAAACCGCTCATCACACCTGGCAATGCACGTTTGCTAGTCCAGTGGTGCGAAGAGCACAGGCAATGGACTACTGAGCAGTGGAGAAATGTGATATGGTCAGATGAGTCATCCTTCACCATGTTCTCGACAAATAATGAGTGCACAAGTGGCGCCATCCTAAAGAACTCTACAGCCCCGAGTGCTTGGTTCCAACAATGAAGAGTTCTGGTGGTTTATGTAATGTTGTAGGGTGCATTTTCCTGGCATGGTTTGGGTGCACTCATTCCCTTAAAAGGCAAGGTCAATACTAATCATTACTTAATGGTACTGAGTGATCATCTTCACCCCATGTTGCAGTATTTCTTTCCTGCCGGGGGGGGGGGGGGGGTGTCTTCCATGGTGACAATGCCCCCATCCACAGAGTACGTGTGGTCGCCCAGTGGTTTGATGAGCATGACACTGATGTCATCCATATGTCACGGCCTTCTCAGTCACCAGATCTGAACCTAATCGAGCATTTATGGGATATTCTGGAACGACGCATGAGACAGCGTTTTCCACCTCCATCAACCAGGCGCGAGTGGATTGACTTTCTTATGGAAGAATGGTGCCGCATTCCTCCTGCAGAATTCCAGAGGCTGGTAGACTCTATGCCATGGTGCATACTGGTCGCACGTGGTGGCCCAACGCCGTGTTAAGTGACTTTACATTGGTGTTTCAATTTTTTTGTCCACTACCTGTATATTACACAACACACACACACCGTGTGATTTTAGATGTGATAAACTTACTTTGTAATCACCCTGTAATATTAATATGTAGAGAGAATAGTGTTGTTGAGTGCATAATGTATTTCAAGTTGGTTTATTTTTCTGAACTTGTACATTATTTTGGGTTACTTGTAATAAAATATATAAAAATAACTTTGTTTATGCTGGCTGTTATATACGTTATTTTTCATGGTTTATTCTTCTGAATATATACAGCACCCACTCGATATGTCGCGGGTGTCAATATAAATCTGCTGTGTATTGAGGGCAGTGATATATCAAGAGACCTCTAGAAAAACAAGATCTCTTAACAGGCAAACACCCGGTTTTTTATGACATATTGATGACCATCGTTTTATCGGGGGGGGGGGGGGGGGGGGGGGGGGGGGGGGGGGGGGGGCCTCGAGCCAGATATAAATCCTTTTAAAAAATATATATATATTTTATTATCCTTTTAAAAATATATATATATTTTTGTTAAACATTACATGTAAACGTCCATGTATTATTGGGGAGAAGCAACTTACAAATGCTATCATCTCTCTTAGAATGAGACAATATTGGTAGTTTTTAATACTTTGGCTCGTTTCAGACGGAAAGCAACCATGACACGGCACTAACACTGGCATGTGCAGGAGGACATGAGGAGCTGGTATCCGTGTTAATAGCCCGCGGTGCCAACATTGAACACCGGGACAAAAAGGGTATGTTGAAGACTTATTGAAACTATCCTATTAGACATTTTATGCATTGTGGCAGACATAAATAAAGTATGTATCTTTTGCATTAGATGTGTTGAGATTTCACATGCATGTTACTCAAAAAGGGAATAGCTGCTGCACCTGGAGTGTATGCTTTGCATTCAAATCCATCCATGGAGATGTTGAAAAAGATTTGTTTGCTTTTCTACCTAGGATGCATTATAGCTTTATTTCATTGCTAAATAGCAGATTTTTGTATACGCTGTCCAGGGTTGCAGTAACGTGTGTGTGTGTGTGTGTGTGTGTAAACAGGCCTCTTCTCTCTTCACAGGTTTTACGCCCCTCATTCTGGCAGCCACTGCCGGGCACGTGGGGGTGGTAGAAATCCTGTTGGACAAAGGGGGCGATATCGAAGCGCAGTCAGAGCGAACCAAAGACACTCCGCTATCGCTGGCATGCTCAGGGGGGAGGCAAGAGGTACAGTGCAAAGCACAACTGCTTATCACAGCCTGGGAACAAATAATTTTCTTGAATAACTTTGCCAACTCGTAGTAACAAGTGCTGATTCTTACCGCTTTAGTTTTATTTATTATTGATAAATGTTGTCTAAATGCAAGTTGTTTCTAATAATAAAAAAATAAAAAAAGATAATTCACAGAAAGCACAATACTATTTTAAAGTATAATTGTATTAAAGGGTCTGCAATATAGTTATGTTTTTTAGATTGTGGAGACCACACACTTTGACATACCGGCTTACCTCTGTCAAGTTCAAGTCTACATTTTGTAGAATAAAAATATAAATGTAAGTCTCTGTAATCTTGTTTTTTTTAAATCAGAGTGATTCAACTGTTTAGCCCTATTTTCATTATTCTTTAGGTGGTTGAGTTGCTGCTGTTGCGTGGTGCAAACAAAGAGCATCGCAATGTTTCTGATTACACGCCATTGAGTCTGGCTGCATCAGGGGGTTATGTTAACATCATCAAGATCCTTCTCAATGCTGGGGCTGAGATTAATTCAAGGTAACTTGTTAGTTTAACGTACAAATTATACGCACCCCAACAGCCAGCTGTACAAGGAGATGTGCTTTGCATTGCTGTGTTTATTGAATATTAGCGAACTATGTTTAACACAGTGTTTTATATTTATTTATTTATTTTTTTTAGAACTGGGAGCAAGCTAGGGATCTCTCCGCTGATGCTGGCTGCTATGAATGGCCATGTGCCAGCAGTAAAGCTCCTGCTGGATATGGGCTCTGATATCAACGCCCAGATTGAGACAAATCGAAACACTGCCCTCACTCTTGCATGTTTCCAAGGCAGAGCCGAGGTAGTCAGCTTGCTGCTGGATAGGAAGGCCAATGTGGAACACAGAGCAAAGGTGAGCAGCAGCTCTGTACAAATATTACAAGAATTCTCTTCAGTGCAGCACTCCAAACAACTTCCTACATCAAGTAGTCTAGACACCTGAGGGCTCAATGTTAATGCCATGTGTAAGTCTAAAGGCCACGATACACTATGTGATTTCCGTGCGATGCAAACGCATGCGATTGATTGCAACCCATGGATCACATAATTATCGCATCATTAGGATTGCATTCATTCGCAAGCTGTCAAGTGGGGCTCTATTTTTTTGCAATCGGACGCGATCGCCGTGGACAAGTATCCAATCATTGAGGTAGGTGGAGTCAAGAGACATCTAGCAGCTGACAGTGTCAGGAGGTGCTGGTGTCCATACACAATCTGCGGTAGCTGTGTGTGTGTGTGTATCTATGCATACACACACACACACACACACACAATGAAAACACAGAAGTCTACGTTTTACATCAGTATCCCATTGGGCACATACATAATGTTTAGTTTTTAAATAGTGAGCAGATAGGTTTGTTTATTTGAGTAGTATTGTTCCTTGGGATAATAGCATGCTGAGCTCAAGTCATGTGATTTTATAAAGCTTAAAAAATAATAATAAAAAAATAGAATTATGTCCCTAACTCCTTCTGAACTTAACTGTGACCCAAGGGGATTATTTTTAATGTACTTGCAGGTTCTAATCTCTTACTGAAAATACCCCTCACTTTACAATTGGCAATATATGGTCCTTCCTGCATATTGAAATGATAGAACATAAAAAAGGGTGATATGCTATAGGGAAAAAATTAATAAAATGACTGTCAGGTATTTTTTTTATTTGTCTTTTTGAGGTAAGCATACAGAATTAAATCTATTGGTTCTTATTTGACAAAATATGCATGAAAACTGGTTCATGTTAAATAAATGTTATTTCCCTCCACTTCAGACCGGCCTTACCCCCCTGATGGAGGCTGCATCTGGAGGGTATGCTGAGGTTGGGAGGGTCCTGCTTGACAAAGGAGCTGATGTCAACGCACCCCCAGTGCCTTCATCCAGGGACACGGCTTTAACAATCGCAGCGGACAAGGGCCATTACAAGTTCTGTGAGCTGCTTATCAACAGGTGATTCCCTCATTCTGAATTGAGAAACCACAAATGTCAACTGAAGAAACGGTTAAATACAGTACTGCCACTTTCAGCAGCAGTTTACAATATGTATAAAGAGGAGACTTATAGGGGAGTCCACAGTGAAACTTTGAAAGGAGGGATGAGTGGTTCTACTCACACTTTTTTGACTGGCTGTAGATAAAGGATTCATTTTAGTTATTTGGATTAAATTATAGTGCTTCTGAATTAGAAAACTTTTCCTTGAAATTCATCAGTTTCAATGAAGTTGAAGTCTAAAGAAATTGTGCCCAGACTATAGATTTTTGGTCCAAAGAAAAAGGAACAATCTCTTTCATAGCGAAAAAGCCACTGAGCTCCTTTCAAAAATCCCCATACCTGGGGAGACAGTCAAGCTGAAATAATAATAATAATAATAATATAATAATAATTGGCCATTTAGCAGACGCTTTTATCCAAAACGACTTAGAGACTAGAGGGTGAACTATGCATCAGCAACTGCTGCTGCAGAGTCACTTACAGTAGACCTCGGTTTTATGTCTCAGGCACCATGTTTGAAAGACACTCCACTTGTACCTGTACTAAGAATGCGTGGATGCTGCTCTGGCATTCTGCAGGGTGTCAAAAACTCTATTGGACAGACCCAGACGGCTCAAATGCAGCCGTTCAGGGGCCAGACTCAGAGCTACAGGCTCGATGGGTCGGGGTGCCATAAGGTCTGCTGTGCCTGTCCTGAGCAGGTCGCGGTGCTTGGGCATGTCTTCATGGCTGGCCGCTTAGGAGCTGCATCAGTGCTGAAAACCAGAGCCTCCTGGGCCAATAAGGAGATACTAAGAGCACCTTACCCGGTCCTGTCTGATTTTTTATTTTTTTTCCACAGTGGGATCATGGTGAGCGGTCGGAATGTATATAACAGTTGCCTTGACCACTTGTTTGCCAAGGCAATTATTGCCCTGCATCCTGTAGAAACGATTCAATTATTGATCATTTAATATCTGGGTTGATTAGCTCTCTTACTAACAATATTTAAATTGACGTGTTCTAAAGATCGAGGATTTACTATGAGCACACATTCACGCGCAGACACAAGGAATGGTTAATCAGTAGTAGCATTTTATTAAGTACACAAATAAACAGAAATCACAAAAGATAGAAAGTAAATCTCTTAGTCTCTAAGCACAAAACACAATTCAAAAATCCTCTCACTGCACAAAAGGCAGCTGAAATATGACACCGCCTATCTCCTAACATCAGCAGCAATCACTCAGGCAAGCAGGCTGTAAAGTAGCTAGTCCCTCGCTCACACACACACACACTCCCACATCCAATGCTTAGAGTACATCTGAGATAATGCAGACAATCTTAAGAATATATCACATTAAGCTTATTAATGGTATACAGATTAAGTGTATGGCAAGTTCACTTTTTAAAGAAGTTCTTCATACAACGAGGTAGATTACTTAGTTACTTCATCAAGTTTCACTAAAAGTTATTTCACACACAGTGTGCAAACTAAATAACAGTTCAATTCTGTGTGAATGTCTTAAAATGAATTAATTTAGTTCCATGAAAGGAAAATACAACTGGAATTATACTCAACTATACTTGAAGCTTAGACTTTTGGTACGCTGGTTTGGAAACTCAATCTGTTGAAGTGTCCAGTACAAACTCTCCTCTCAGCAACAAAGTCTTCAATCCCACTTTTGGATTAAACTCGGCAACAAAGCTTTCAGTTCTCGATTAGAATCAACAAACAGCTGCAACAAAGTCTCCGGTTCTCGGTATAGGATCCACAAGCGCTGGTCCGCTTTGCCCTCATCATTGAATCTTTAGCTAGCAGGTAGCAGGGCACAGTTTCTTTTGGATACTGTGGTGTTTTAGGTGTACAGCAGCCCCGGACTGGTTTGTCTGATAACAGTTGCTGTAAGTTTTGCAGCAGTCTTCTTGCCGGGCTTCAGTCTCATTGCTTTAGGCAGAGTCCCGGAGTTGCAGCTTTGCTTAGCAGAGTGATAGCACCTTGTTTAGCATTTGATGTGGAGCGCAAATTGTTCAATTTCGCTTTGATTTTTGTAGTCTTTTTCACTCTGCTGATAAGCTACTTTCATGAGGTAATTTGTGTATCTTGCCTCTAACTCCAAGTCCTTTTGATGTTTTAATGTCCTTTTCCACCGGGACATCGCTAGTTTGTCTTCCTTGCGTCAAAACTATGTTGCACGTGTGAATTATCTATACATAATTCAACTGTCCGCTCAGCCTAATCCAATTCAGATACCAGTCCTCTAATCAGTAGGTCATATAGTTTCAGTATGTCTGCAACCCGAGGCCCCTTTCAAGACACAGCAGTCTAGCCTGTTTCTCAAAACACAGTTTCATTAAAGAATTAAGTTACATTTCTAATACATGTTAAAGTATTATCATATTCAGGGAATATGTCCTACACTCCTTTTGTGGAGAACCTAATGGGGACAGTGGTTTGATTCCCTGGGAGGCAAAGAGATCTATCTTTGCTCTCCCAAATGAGGCTCACAATCTGAGGCACTGGGAACTCTCTTTTGAGAGGAGGTCTGCCATCCAGTTTGTCACCCCTGGCAGGTGTACTGCATGCAGCGAGAGGCGGTCCTCGTGTGCCAGGAAGAAAAGTGATTGATCTACGCCACCACTGTACAGATAAGTGCACGTCTCTCTCAAACCTCTTGCAAAAATTTGAAAAACCATGCAGTTGAACCAGGCCTGCAGTGGGCACATGTGCAGGAGACCCAAAGATAAGGTCTGAAGCTGCTGCCTTCAATCACAGAAGTTTCTGGAATGTCACTACTGTGAGAGCTCTTTTGAGCTGAAATAGTTCTAAACAGGTGGCTATTCTGTGCACTTTGCTGTCTGAGCTGCTACCTCCTGAAAACACCATAGTGGCGTCCCATGGGTCTGTGTCTGTTTGTCACGCCCTGAAAGGAAAGGGGACCATGCTGGAGCTGCAGTGAGTAGCTGGTCTTAATGGTAGTAAGCACCTAGATGTCTGTCTTGCACTGACGGCAATACTCCAGATGGCTCCCTGAAAAGGGACCCTGGGCCTGTGGCAGCAAACCCCTAGGGCCGCTGCTCACTTTGAGTTTTTTGCCTCTGCGGCAGAACTTATTAAAGGTTCCGTGGTGAACAGCCACGGGCTGGTTCTGGGAAGCAAGTGAACCACCTGCTTTATGGAACCCCACGCGCGGTGATCACCATGGGACCAAAGGTATGCCCTGGTGTAATAGGGGTATCCAACAAAATGAGCTTTGTCCCCGTCAGGCACGCACGTGTACCTGGGAAAGCCAAAGCTGCCAGTGTGCGGCTGTCAGCGTGCGGATACTAGCACAGCCAGGTTTCTACCTACAGCCTGACCGTTCTGTTTTTAAAGACGGAGCAGGTTCTTATTAGCCAGGCGCAGCTCGTTCAGTTGTTGTGTTGAGGGCCTGTGGCTGTCATAGAGGGACCTCAGCAAGTAGGACTAGTAGGCTACCAGAATACTATTAAATTTGCCCAGCAGTGCAGCGAACGTATTGGCTGAAAAGGCACGCTTGAGGATCACCTCCGAGACCGGCACCGTTTGTTGGGTCAGATAGCTTCATTGGACAGGAGTGCTAATTTGAGGCGCCTGTATCAATGCACTAAATGAAGCCTTCAGGAAGCCAGACCCAGCTTCTCTGCATTGTGTACCCTGTATAGGGTGTGGAGGGGAGGGGGGGATGGATGTTGGTCTGTGTCACTAAAAGGTTGTCTGCAAATACCATTTACCTAAACCAAGAACTGACTAAACAGTTAAAATTTCTATTTTACAGAGGAGCTCACATTGATGTCCGTAACAAAAAGGGCAACACCCCCCTCTGGCTGGCAGCGAATGGTGGCCACTTCGATGTGGTGCAGCTCCTGGTGCAGGCTGGTGCTGATGTGGATGCTGCAGACAACAGGAAGATCACCCCGCTCATGGCAGCTTTCCGAAAGGTGTGCACAGGAGCCACAAACAAACCACTGTTAAATAGACCCGCCACACTGCTAAATGTCCAGAGAAACCAAGTTGTAATACTGAAATAGTGTGTTCTTATATACAGCCTCCAATTTTAAAGTTGAAATCCAAGTATTATCTGGTAGTTTATGAAAAGGTCCTGTAGAAAATAAGATTCTATGAATTATCCCAATGCTATGCAACTATTGTACAGAGTTTGTGTGAAAATTAGTAATTCAACTGTGTGTTTACAGGGCCATGTGAAAGTAGTACAGTATCTAGTGAAAGAGGTTAATCAGTTCCCATCTGACATTGAATGCATGAGATACATCGCTACCATTGCTGATAAGGTATGTGTTTGTTTTTATTGTTCATGTTCTAAATTAAAGTTTTATATGGTTTATACTTCATCCTTATGGATTTCAAGAAATGTTTATTGCAAAGTGTTTTCTTTAATCTATATTCCATTTTCCATATGGAGTCTTACTTTTGTGTGTTTGTGATTGAAGTGAAGTTTGATTTTAAATGACTTTTTTCAGGAGTTATTGAAGAAATGCCACCAGTGTATGGAAACCATAGTTAAAGCCAAAGACCAGCAAGCAGCAGAAGCAAACAAGAATGCAAGCATCCTGCTGAAAGAACTGGACTTGGAGAAGGTGGGGAAGAGCTACCTAAACATATTCATTTGAGTATACCGCTGAGTATGCAGCTCCACAATGTGCTGAACTTTCAGTTTAAACTTGATAAAGCTGTCTGCTTATCTCTAATGTGTCACATTGAGGTTGATGTGCCCTGAAGTTTGATTGTTTATCCCATGCATTGGAGTCAGTGCTTGTACTTGGAGTTTAGTTTTGTGTTTCTCAATATTGGTATAAAGAAACTATCATTCAGTCTTCTCTGACTGTAGGAATAATTGAGGTGCTCTCTTAATATACTGTGAAAAGGTCATACTCTACATATTATATGGTGAATAATAGAGTGAAAGCTGTATATCTTTACAATTGTGTAATGATTACAACATATGGGTATTGTTTTGATCCCACTCTTTTTCTACAATAGTCCCGAGAAGAAAGCAAGAAGCAGGCTCTAGCAGCCAAGAGAGAGAAACGCAAAGAGAAGAGAAAGAAGAAGAAAGAGGAGCAAAAAAGAAAACAGGAAGAGGAAGAAGCTAAAACTAAGGAGGTTTCAGAAATGCAAGATCCAGAAAAAGATTCTGGTGAAGGTATAATTTGATTTAATTAACACTTCTGTTAGGCCCTTTTATAACCACCTGAAGCTATTTATCAAAAATAACCTAATTTGGCTAAACTATGATAAAATGTGTATGTTTGATTATTGTGCAACTGTAGACAGAGATGGAAAAAGTGTGTGTTGCGGGGGTAACGTTGAAAAGGCTGCAATGTAGTGTTATCTCTTTAGAGGTGTAAATGTATTAAATCAAAAAGTTAAATTATGCAATGGTAAAGGCACTGAATATATAGAGTACACAAAGAGATTTCAAACTTCTTGTAATAGTTTAACTTTAATAGTGCCGAGCGCTAACATAGCCACGAAAGAATAACTCCCCTCTAAACCAGTGTAGTCTAAGAAAAACAATTCCACTCAACCCAGAAGAGCCTGACCTTGAGTATGCTCATATATAATATTTGTTGTTTGACTTTCCAAGACTATTTAGTTTTATATATATATATATTTGTTTCATTTTCTGTAAGTTTCCTTTTTTTTATTCCTTCCATTTTCTGTTTTCAGAGCCTGAAGTTCCCATTGAGCCTCCAAGTGCAACCACGACCACCACAATTGGCATTTCTGCCACCTCCCCCACCTTTACCAATGCGTTT
>NC_054545.1:23107707-23185048 GCF_017654505.1 Polyodon spathula
TAGAAGCGGATGGCTAGATGAGAGAGACGATTGTACTGGCTTGTTTTGACAGGACATTGAATAAATAGGTGTTCATATTAAAACTGTAATTGCACAGTAGCATAACAGGAATGTCATCAAGTACCTAAACCTGTGTACTGACTCGCCCCTATTCTTCTTTTCCACAGATCTAAGAAACTCTCGGTTCCTGCCTCGGTTGTGTCAAGAATAATGGGGAGAGGAGGCTGTAATATCACTGCCATCCAGGATGTCACTGGAGCGCACATTGACGTGGATAAGCAGAAAGATAAGAACGGAGAAAGAATGATCACGATCAGGTTTGTGCTTTTAAAGAGCTTAGGTTCCTAATGAAATCTGGGTGTTTTTTTGTGCAGTGATGCAGAAATTGTTGTTTGTATCATTTGTCAAATCAATTGCTGCGATATTACAGGATAATGGCATAGATAATGTTAGTAAGTCAGATGTTTAGCATCATATAGCAATCTACACTTGCAAACCTTCCTTGTCAAATAATACTGGGGTTTCCATGGAGAAATTAAAATAAGTCTCACTTTTTTCTCACACTATTTTAGTAGTACCTTTCAGGTGATTTGAGTTTACATGTAGAAAAATTCTCCTTCCACATGCAAATAACCTAATTAATATTGAAATATGGGATATTTAAATATTAAATTGTATATTTAAATATTTCTGTCTTGAGTTCCAGTGTGGCTTTGCTTTAGGGATGTCACGGTATACCGGTTTTATGGTAAACCGTGTTATAAACTGCCATGGTTTTGAAACCGCAACCATTTTTCTATACTATGATTACTGAGTTCACATTGTTTGAGGTGATATGGGTGCGTTTTTTTATTCACTGTCCATCGTTGAGCCACTGTGTTCATTAGAGTGGTATATTTTTTGACCGGGGTGGGGGGTTGTACTTTGTTCTTCAACAAATAGGATATAGCCAGAATACTGGATGCAGCATGCCACAAATAGGTACTGTACTTGTAATTCTACTTTTATTCACAATCATTGCTATTATTATTATTAGTGGTGGTAGTAGTGACACATACTGCAGTAATTAAGAAAATTAAAGAATAAAAACAGTACTAATATTTTTGTTAATTTAGCGAATGCCTTTATCCAGGGTGACTTCCTTAACTTACTCCAGCAGCTTATATTGTTTGTTTTGGATTGTTCCTTTACTATAGCGAACAAAAGGCTTTTGATCCAAACAGCATTGTTCCAGGAAGGATGTACTGTTTGACTTATGTTTAATATACGCCATTTGCACATTTTAATATATAGTGCATGCACATTTAATTCATTTTTGTTATTTTTCACTTCCCATAGTGTTAACCATTTAACAGAGGGTATAAAGAAGTTTGGATCAGAATCCAATGTCATCCCTTACAAAAGTAATATACTACAAGTATACATGTGCCAAGATTGTTGGATTTTAATATACCACTGCTCCATATAAGGGTCGTAATTCCTGACTTAAAAAACAGCCATTTACGACATCCCAAAAATATTGAGGATTTGTTTTACAGCCGTGGAAAAACAAGTACGACCCCTGCTGCTTTAATGAGTTTTGTAGAGCAGATTTCTGAAGTTCACACAACAGAACTACAGAAATATGCGCTTTTCAACCGTCAGAAGTTTCTATTGGTGCTGCGGTGCACACACTTTATAGTTACTGTTAATTATTTCTGTCACTCTCACGCGGTAAACACACATGTCGCGCAGAAGCCAAAATAAGATGAAGCAGGCATTAAAAAAAAAAAAAAAAAAAAAAAAAAAAAACTTCCTCTCTTGTAACAACTGTAATGGGCTGTACCTTTTATTTTAGAAGGGAAACCTGAAAACATACGTTTTTTTTTTTTTTTTTACATGAAAATCACTTATAGGGCTATACAAAGTATACTGATATTTTGCATTTTTAGTGCAATGTTTTATATTGCAAACCCACTACAAAAGTTGAAAAATAAACTAAATACATTTTGTTATGATGTATGATTAGTATGTTACATAAGTGTGCAATATATCTGCTTATGTTAATTTAAGGTACAGAATAAAAACGGTGTAAACCCCCTTGAGGATTCTATACCAGTAGTGACCAAAGTTTATTCAAAGGTTTAGTCTACAAAAGACTACACATATAAAAGCCAGGGTAAACCCTAACTTATTTATTATCACAGAACTGTACTGCTGCAGTTTGTGGGAAATTTAAAATTACTCCTGCTGACAATTTTGGGAGTGATTACTGTGACAGAAAAAAAATGATCTGGCGCACCAGTATACTATTGGTACCATTATATTATCCTATTGTGACACAAGTATACTTGTAATATACAACTTTTTATGTTCTCTTTGTAAATCGTGCAACGTAGTTCTCAAATATTGGACATTTTAAAGATTGTGTCTTACTTCTCTTTTGAATACCTGCATTGCTCTGGATCATAAAGCTATAATGCTTTGCAATTGCCTGCATATGTGGATAACTGTCGAAAAATGTGTAGAAACAAATTAAAACACAAGTCGGGGGGAAAAACTAATGGAAGAATGTGAATCAGTGTATGAACCTTGCCTTGGAATTTGAATGAATTAGGTTAGAACAATTTTGTGTTGAAATGGTCAAAAATCACAAAAAAAATTGTGCCCAAAGCTCATTGACAAATATCTTAATCTTTTAAAAGAGGTTATTACTAAAGGTGCCTCAACTAGCTATTAATTTAATTTTCCTTGTCAGGGTGTGAATACTTTTTAATTAACATTTTTTGAGTTTTGCAAAAAAAAATGCTGAAATAAATAATTGTACACATCTATTTCTTTCCTCATCCACAAAAGCAAAACTTTTGCTTCAAAAGATTTTTCCTAAAATTTTTGTTGGAGAAATTCATAGAAATTCTATATTTCCATTGCGGTATGTAAACTTTTGACTACAACTGTACATTGTGTGTGTTTTACTTGAGTAAAAGTACTGTTACTTGAAAAAAAAATGTAATTAAGTGTAAAGTGTCCTTCTAGAAAACTATTTCAGTAAAAGTACAAAAGTATCATATCTTAGAAGTACTCGAGTATCAGAAGTAAAAAGTAGCCGCCCTTAAATTCTACCCATGGAAATCCACCTGAAAAAAAAAAAAACCTCCTGCAGACCTACAATATGTATTCACATCTGATATTATTGACCTTTTCCTGCTTGATGGAAGAAAATCTATGTTCTTATTGTACACACACTCTGAACACAGTCTGCCAATATCTACTTCCTAGCTGTCCTTACTGTATCTATTTAAATTTAGAATAGCAAGTATTTTTTTTTTTTTTTTTTTTTTTTAAAGTGTTAATCAGTGGCTATAGCAACTACTCCTGGTTCTATTCACAAGTTGTAAAACACATGAATGCAGACTGACATCCAATAATTTATTTCAACTGAGCACTAGCAACACAGACGTGGTACTTGTTCCCAGAATAAACTTTATGAACACAACAGCACTATACCAGTAGTGACCAAAGTCATTTATTTAATTTGATATTATTTTTTTTCAGGGGAGGAACAGAATCAACCAGACATGCAGTGCAGCTCATCAATGCACTGATTCAAGACCCTGCCAAGGAACTAGAGGACCTGATTCCCCGCAATCATATCAGAACCCCTGGTACCAACACCAAAATCGGGTCAACTTTCACTACATCAACCGGGGCTACCAGCACCACTGCGTCTGGAAACAAGGCCATAGTTTCATTGGTTCCATCGTCCTCAGTGTCTTTCCAGCCCTCCTCACCATCAACATCGCTGTCTGGCAACAAGCTCAACAAGAACATTTCAACAAGCGTGCGTCCTCCTTTTCCCGTCTCTCTCCCTTTGGCCTACGCCCACCCCCAGCTTGCCTTGCTGGCTGCCCAGACCATGCACCAGATCAGACACCCCCGCTTGCCCATGGCACAGTTCGGTGGCACGTTCTCCCCGTCTCCAAATACCTGGGGGCCGTTCCCTGTGAGACCTGTCAGTCCCGGTAGCAGCAACAGCTCACCGAAGCACAATGGTGGAGCCATTCGCCCCGGTTGCCACACCACCTCCCACACAGATTATACAGCCAACACAAGCACCCTTCCCGTCACCGTATCACCTCCCTGTCACATCACTCAGTCTGCTGCCTGCCTGACCAACAGCCCCACTCCCTCATCGGTCAGAAAGCAGCTCTTTACCTCTGATCCCAAGACGAGTACAGTGACAACAGTGACCTCAACTGTGACCAGCGTCTGTAGCTCCCGTCCTGCCAGCTCCCCAGCGCCTCTGCACTGTGGGCAGCCCACCACTCCCCCCACCCCCCCTCCGCCACCACCCATCGCACCATCCACCCCCAAGAACGAACCGTGCTCCCATGTCTCCGTGATGAAGGACAAAAACTCCGCCAGCACCGAGCAGACAACAGCAGGACACGTGACGCAGTCGACCGCTCCAGGCAGCTCTTCGGAGAGTAGTAACTCTGGAATGATTGGAGTTTTCCCTTCTACTGCTTCTTCAATGCCTTCACTTCAGCCAGCTGTAGCTGGTATGCACGATAGTAGGCCACTTTTATCGATGCCCTTCGCGTCTCATGATGATCACGGACACATGGCTCCCTCCAGCCTATCCACAAGCCGCACAGTCACTGTCTGCGCCAGCTCCGTAACTCATACCAGCAACACTTTACCTCGTTTCGCTGCTCCGGCCCCTCACGCCTCCCCCCGAATGCAGCACGGCGTCCCCTTCTACCCCATGGTCCCCGGCTCCACCCTGCAGCAGGAGCAGCAGTCGGTCTTCATCCCGTCGGCACAGTCGCAGGATCCCATCAAGCAGGCTGGCATGCCCCCTTCCATGCAGCTCTCCTCCATCAGTGTAATGAATGGTTCACAGGTGCACTTCAATCATGGAAACAAAGCCTTGCCTCCAAACTTCAGTCCTGCTGCGATTTTCAATCACTTCAGCAGCATCTTCGATAATAGCCAGGTGAATACCAACCCAGTCTGGGGCGCTTGCCACCTGCCCACGCGAACACCACCTGATCAAGCCTACAACGCACCAGCCACATACATGAGTAACATGGGACAGCTGGAAAACGTGCTTCCTCCCGATGGCTCCAAGGCTCCTGGGTACAGGTCTGCATCCCAGCGGATTGTAACAAGTCCCATTGGTAAGATTGGCTTATTACTGTGTTAATCAATTTCTGTCATAGAATATGTTCCAAGGTGATTTTTAGTGACAGTATAATTCATGTAAATTGGTAATTGACACCATGTGTGAAGTGTGCTTTTCTCAAGACGTGTTTGAAGTATAACGGTTTACATGATCTTTTCATTTTTCCTTATTTGTGGCTTGTGGTAACTATTTCCATTCACACCTTTGCAAGCTGGATGTTCCATTCATGGATAATTAGCATACATACATACCGTATATGCTCATTGCGCCCAATCTTCACTGTCTGTCTGTATTCATATTGGTGCCCAGTTTTACTGGAATCACTATTGGCAGTGACAGTCACATGAAGAAACAGTAATACCGTTAGCCCAAAACAGTGATGTAGATCAGCGGTTCCCAAACTGTGGTTGCAAAAGGTTCCAAGGTGGTCTCTGAACAGGGTGCAGTTAATGTGTGGGCTGTTGCAGGTTACGTCCCGCTGCGGCCTTCATGCCCCCTGTAAGCTAGCGGCTCAATCTGGCATACCTGTACCAACCTGGTGCTGAAGTCACAGAACTGGTTCCGACAGTCATTTGCTACAGTCATCGAGCCAGTACCGAACTAGTTCTGAACCAGTGCCGACCCAGTGTTAAATACAGTGAACCGGTAATTACCGGTGCCGAACTGGTCCCGCTAAGTAGATTGGAAATTTCTGCATCCCTTACTCTGCTCGCGCCTCTTCCGCATCACCCTGTCTTAGAGAGATGGCTGCATGCTCACACCATGTTCTGCACCAAGGGAGCGCGGACATTGCACCCGTGAAAATAGCCCAGGCAGGAAACCGTCTTCAGTCTTCCACATTCTCCTCGAGTTCTGCCTCTCCTTTCCCCTCCACTGTGGAAGAGGAAGACATAAAGAGGAGGTGGGCGGACAGGAGCTGGTGTTCCCGTCATGGAGGACATGGAGTCGGACAGCACGTCCCCAGCGGTTAAGCTCTTCCTGCCTGCAGAGCTCATACTGCTAATCTAGAGGGAAGTGCAAGTGCCCTGGCCCACAGCATGGGACACAAGGCAATCAATATTTGATAGTGAGCCCTGTCACCTCTCCCATACCCCCACCCATATTAACCCGGATTTTCTATTTAAAATCCAGCCTTCCTGAGACCATCCTGCAACAGCTTCTGCTGTTTCCTGTTTGATGGACGTCCTATATAAGGATACATGATGTGGAAAAACTGGGTCTGTCCCATTGAGGCTTCCATTGCTGCCTTGGTCCAGGTGCTTGATTTGGTGCTCCTAACAAGCAGTGCTAGGTTGGAGGTGATCCTCAAGAAAGTCTGTTCAGCCAGGGCATTCACTGCATGGTTAGGGAAATACAATAGCATCATGGTAGCCTACCAGTCACATTTGCTGCAGTCCCTCTCTGAGATCCACAGGCCCTTGCCACAACAGCTGGATGAGCTGTGCCTGGTCAACAAAAACCTGTATCCAAACTTAACAGACAGGCTGTAGGCAGAAACCTGGCTTTCCCAAGCATGTGTGCCTGACTGGGACAAAGCACTGCTGCTGGGACCCCCCAATCACTCCAGGGCATACGCTGGGTCCCGCGGTGGATGAGATGCTGCAGCGCTCTCACCACAAGCAGGAATCCACTAAGGAGCTGGTTTAACTGCTTCCCAAGCGACCACCTCCGGGATGTAAATCAGCAGCAGGGTGGGGGGTGCAATACACGGATACACATTGATTGGAATTTCACATTTGTAGTTCTTTTGGTATATATATTACAGACAGAGGCTGTATGCATGTAAATGTACTTAACCATACAACAAATCTTTAGCGCTCATTTAAAAAAGTGATCACTTTTGTCTGCATGGGTCAATGATTTGTACTGCCCATCTGATATATTTTTGAAGTGCAACAGTTGCTTTTACAAAATGAGTTTTGAAAAAAAAAAAAAAAAAAGACCAGTTCTTGTAAAAAGTAGTGCTTTTTTTATTTTCTATCTTGACTCTTGACTTGTCAACACTCAGTCACAGGCGGCAGGTAGCCTCCCCCCTGCTGGGGAACAATCCCCACCAAGGAAAACAGTGCTCCCTAACACAAGAGCCATTAAGAGATGCTTAGGCCAGGGGTTTTCATTTTTTTTTTTTTTTTTTTTAACCCCTTTTGTCCGGAGGTTTCAGCTCAATTTTTGCTCTATTGAATGTTACCATAGTTGCAAGAATAATCTGATTTTTAACTAATGCTTTTTTTCCCCCCACAATAATTTGTCACAACAGTTTGGGACTGACAGTCTGCTGGTTTAGGACAGAATAACAAACATGAATTCTTAAAACTTTTAACATCTTTGGATGCACAAAATCAAAAGACAGTGTGAATCTCTTCGGAAACACATCTTTGCTTTCTATTCGGCAAACTTAATAAAAAATAATCCAAAATACTATGCACTGTAAATGTTTATCTCTTTAATATTTACTTCCCATTTCAGAATAAGTGTGCGCCATTAATGTTCAAAATCAAAAACATTAAAGATAAAACTATAACTAACATTAACAACACATTCAACCAACTGCTACTGCTTTTACTAAAATGTAGCCGTGCCTGAAAAAAAAAAAAGTTTTTAATCAATTTGTATTCATTTTTAATCAGTTTGTTTTTATTTCATGATACTTTGTTAATCGGCACAACAGCATACATTAAAAGGCAAGTACTTTTGGGAGGAATAACAGTCTTGTTGGACAAACCCTCTAAAATACGCAAGCGGCGGTTATGAGTCGCTAGACTGTCAATCACTTCATACTATTCACTGGAATATCCCGGTCAATGTTGAAGTGCAAGCCCAGCTAGTTGGCTTTCAGCGATCGTATTGTGAAGGTAGGTCTTAATTGCCTGAGTGAGGAAAAATATCTTTCTGCACATGCTGTTGAAACTGTTAGGGTAAATAAGATTTGCAGAAGCTTGTGTACATTTGGTAAGTGCCAATATCGCAACATTAATTTTCCTTTAACTTATGTTATTTTTGTTGTTTGTATATATATGAAATAAAATCAATAAAAGCTGAAGCTACCCCAAGACCTCCCTCCCATAATCCCCCAGTGCAGCAACGATTTACATACAAACCCATGATCTCCACACACTCCCATTATTATGTTTTTAAATGCTGTTTAAATAACCAATTAAACCTAACTCTTATTTTTTTTAGAATGTTTTAATTATGTAGAGGGCAGTATGCCTCAGCTCACGACATTGTACTGCCTGCTCACATCCAGTGTGAATGAGCCCTAATACAGCTCCCGAGGGGTTGATTTTTATATGTTCGTTACATGTTAGAAAAATGGGATTTAAAGGCATATCCTTAAATACCATGCACCCAGGACAATACATTCAGCATTTGATCAGACCACCATTAAGAATTTGAAACCCAGATTGACGCTGACGAATTGGACTGGCACCTGAATCAATTTATCTCTGTCTTGGACTCATCACTAAGGCTACGATTTTGGCACTGCAATTTTTAGTACATTTTGTGGGCAAGGTATGCTGAGAAAAAAAAAAAAAAAAATTACGTAAAGGTCACCAAATAATGTACTTTTAGCTAATCAGCACACACAAGAGCTTTGAAATAGTACACCAAAAACAGTGATATAAAGACTATTGCTTTTGACTACTGATAAGTTTAACTGTTACTTTTTAGAGGACAAAACTTAGAGGTTTTCACGATTCTGAAACAGCATGTTGTAAAGAATGCCTCCAAGTCGGTAAATTTCGGTTCTCTGATCCATTTGTTCTGTCTTTACAGAAAACAGCTCGCTCACAGTTTTTTGTATAGCGGTCTTTCCTGCTGCAGATTCAACGGCTTGTAGCTTCTTTTGTGTAAATAGCTTCGAATGTGGTTGTCACAGCTTGCTTTTAGTTTGTAATCTACAGGATCATTACATGCTATACAAAACAGCATGCCACCACTTTCATACTCTGCTTAGCAGTGATATTTGCCACTTTGCTCGCACTTCTGTCGCCATTTTTTCACCTGATTTTTCACCCATAAACGTCTACTTATTTACACGTTTGCTTGCTCAGCTACAAATCTTGGCTGACCTACATAGCTACATAGGAATGCTGTATTCATAGGCAACCAAACAATTTACAGATACTCTCATATGTGTATTTTCAGTGCATGACATACTGCATTTTTTAAAGGAATTGCCTAATCAAATATGTTTTTTTATATAGATTTTCCAAGATTTCACAGACTCTTCTAATTAATTTCCATGACTGACTCATCAGTACAGGTGTTCAATCCAGTTGGGAGTTCCAACTTCTTTCACATCATTTTATGAACTCAGTCATTAACTGATCTTTAACTATCCCAAATAATGTGCATTTTTTCTGCTTTCCAGTTGCTAAATAACATGTCATATGATTAGAGGTCCTGATTTTAGGTTCAATCCTGATGAAACTTAATTCCTACCCTCTGAAGTGAATTTGGGTTTAAAAGAGTATTAGTATGTTACAAATGTAAAACTTCTGATGTTTTATTTGTTAGTAGTTTGATAAAATAACTAGAATTTGCCCAATTTCCCCATCACTGTGCATGCAGAATTTGAGCCAGGAAAAAATAAGGGCTCCTGGTAAAGGCGCTCTGCGCGGAGTACAGGAATGCGCCCTATAGCCTGGAGGTCGCTGGTTCGAGTCCAGGCTATTCCACTGCCAACAATGGAAGGGAGTTCCCAGGGGGCCGGGCGCCTGCAGGCTTGCCTGTAAGCTGCCTAGAGCTGCGTTGTCCTTCGACACTGTAGCTCTGGGTTGGTTGCATGGCGGACCTGCAGAGTGAAAAGAAGCGGTTGGCTGACGGCACGCACTTCAGAGGACAGCGTGTGTTCGTCTGAGCCTAAAATACAACTTGCTATTTCAAACTGGGAGAAAAAACGGGGTAAAATCAATTGCTGACTACTAAATAAATAAACCCTGAAAACAGAACCCCTAATTATAACTGTCTGGATAAGTCTGTTCCCCTTATTTTAGTTGTATAAATAAACACATTTAATTTCAATTGAAAAAATTAAAACCAATTTTCTCATGTGTATTTTCAGGAATGCATGCTCTAGACCCTTCTGGCAATTCTATTTCTTCCTCTTCTACGCCACTGACAAGCTTTGCCACAAGCATATCAGGGAGCCCAGTCTTTTTACAAGGACACGCTCCCGTAGGGACTCCCAGCTTCAGCAGACAGCATTTCTCCCCACACCCATGGAGCGCTTCAACCTCATGTATGTACTGGTATTTGCTGTGCGTTGTGAAAAGACTGCCTTGGGTAACATGGCATTAAATCTAACACTGTTGCATGTGTGTCATTGTTGGGTTTATTTTTTGGTTTTTTAGTATTTTTTTTTTTTTTTTTTTTGCTTTGTTAATTTTAATGTCAGATACGCAGATGGTTTTCAAAGCACTCCATAGTTTTGTTGCCAGTAAGTTAGTGCATTCTAGATTGACACTTTACAAAAGTGTGCTGTGCTGCTGGTGTTTTTCTTGGATGTCTGACCTCATTTTAGCTTGCAAAAAACAATTGACGGTTAAAAATGTTCCTTAAGATTACATAAACATTTGTGACTCCCACCTCCACCCTACAGTCAAAATATGTTATGAAATATGAGCTCAAATAAGGCCAATATGTTTTTGGAAAATCAAATGAACAGTTTTTTTTTCTTTAGTGGAATGGTCATTTTTTTTATTAACATCCATGTTTTTGTTTAATGTTTGAACAGGCGAATCTCCCGTTCCATCTGTGTCTTCTGGCACATCCTCTCCTCTGTCTGCTTCCACCGCTGCTCCTACCATGATTCAGGCAAAAAGCAGCAGCTCTACCCAGGATCGCAAGGTGCCCCCTCCCATCGGCACAGAGAGACTGGCTCGCATTCGGCAGACCGGCTCCGTCAATCCAGCACTTCTCAACACCAACTACACAGCCCCAGTCGGACATGGGGGGATTTGGTCGTTTGGTGTAGGCAGTGCTTCAGGTAAGGGGCCATTATGTTTTATGTTTATGTATTATAGTGGAACATTTTTGGATAAGATTCAGTTTGGATACAAGGGCTTATATTGAAGCTTGCTTGTGTTCACCACTAGCATTGTATTTCTAAAGGGTAACGTGAAGTGTTTGGTTCCTGCATATTATAAGCAACCTGATGGATTTAAGGAGCAGGAGACAGTGATCATGTATAAACTCTGACAAAACCGAATTTAAGCCTGTAGTCTGTCTGCTGCCAGGCATGCCACATTAATTTGTTTGATAATTGTTCAGTTGAAATTAACATAATTTCAGTCATTTTATAAAGTAAATTCTTCTCAAACAAGAAAAAAGGAAACATGGGGCTGAATTAAGCATCTGGTACATTGAGGGTGTAATAGGCTTTTGACACCTTAATTTCTGTTAAAATGGAGACCATGAAACTGTTTTGTTTTCAGGTTTAACACATTACAGTTTACAATTTTTTGTGTGTAAAGTACAAATAAAAGGAAACTGTTTAAAATGCATTTCTGAATCAGCACCTCATTTATTCTTTCAGAGGCCATGTCTGGGTGGTCCCAGCCCCTCATGAGTAACCATATGATGCATCAGCAGCTGTCAGACCAATCTGCCTTTTCTCAGCATCAGCCCATGGAGAGAGACGATACTGGAACAGTGGCACCCTCTAACACCTTCCATCAGCCCATGCCTAGTAACTTCATGGATTTCCCTAAAGTAAATGCATTAAATGTTGTGGTTTTTTGAATCCTCAAGAGTTTACTATTAACAGTTTAATTGTTTATAGTCTAAAAATATGTATAAATAGTTTTGGTATAATTTGGTGATTGATTACCTAACTTTAAAATCAAG
The DNA here is from genome assembly GCF_017654505.1 of Polyodon spathula. Classification (NCBI taxonomy): domain Eukaryota; kingdom Metazoa; phylum Chordata; class Actinopteri; order Acipenseriformes; family Polyodontidae; genus Polyodon; species Polyodon spathula. Next base: position 23,119,727 of record NC_054545.1, read on the forward strand.
AAAATGCTTTTCAAACAACAAAACACCTGCTACTAAAGCAGTAAGATCTTGTAGGGGGAGGTTAAACAGAAACAACTGATTTCTATATAAACCATGAAATGACAAAGAATCAAGCCACCCCAAACCCTCACCACCTCCTGTTCTCCAGGGTCTGCCGATGTCCATGTACGGCGGCGCAATGATGCCTCCTCATCCAGCAATGGCGGAAGGTCCAGGGGGCCAGATGTATAATGGATTACATACTGCCGATCCTGCTTGGAATCCCATCTTAAAGGTTGTCCCAAACTCCGCAGAAAATGCAGATCCCCAGCAGGTAAAATTCTAAGCAGTATTTCAAACAACTACGATCCAAGAACATTGCTTCCTTTGACAACAGTTTTCAAAGAGACCTGTCTGGAAGTCAGCCAATTCCTGCCCACTGGATTTAGGGAAATTCATCAACAGCGGAAGCTCTTGCTTTGGCTTTTTGTTTTTGTATGCTTTTTTTTTTTTTTTTCTCCTTGATGTGTTCTGTATAGTTTTAAGTTTGTTATAGATAGTGAATTTCTTAAGCCCAGTTTTAAATATAAGCATATAAGCTCTTCTGACGATTCTTGTAAAATCAGTTGAACATGTGTGTTGAATGTACACAAGCTCTGAAAGTTTGTGAAACGAACACTAGGAACCCAAGCCCTGCTTTGCATCACTGTTGCTAATTTAAATCGCTTTGTCTTTCTACAGGTCTGGAGTGGAACCTGGGCACCACATATTGGGAATGTGCATCTGAACCATGTTAACTGAAGATGATACAGGCATAATAAGAGAAAAGAGAGATATGTAAACTTGTGTTCTAAAGTTACATTGGAAAAGAGGAGACCATTTTTGATGTGCCTAACTAAAATTTCTGTGTGGGCTGTTACTTTTTATTTACCACTGTCAATGAACAAAATGATTGCCTGTACAACAGGATACATTCTCTACTTAGTTTAGCCATTTTGACTTTAAACCCACATAAACTGTTCTTGTGCTGTAGGCTGAACAGTACTGTAAGCTATTTATATGCAGCCAAGAACTAGATAATTACATTTAAAAACCTTTGAGTGGTAAATACATGTATAATTGTTTACATACTAAAAAGGGTTAAAGAAGAGTAAATTTCATGTCGTATAGTGGCTCTACTTTATGTAGCCTGTATTAATGTGAAATATTTACCTTGATATTCAATAAAAAGATGGAACTGTACTAGGCTACTGTGTGTTTCTTTCTTGTCTTTTTGTCACCAGGAAATAGTTGAAGAGCAAGTACCCTCATGGGTGGTATGTTGAGACTTCTTACCTGACTGTTTAGGTAGTGCTTGTGTTGGGGTGCCTGGACTTTGTAATTTTCCACAGGTTTGAAATATGAAAAAAAAAAAAAAAACTGGGATGGAGGTTGCTGTCTAAAACAGACTTTCATGAATTTGAAAAACCTTATGTGAACTTAAGACCGAGACCTTTTGTTCGATATGTACACCAGACTATGTACACTGTATATAACAATTATGCTTGTAACATTGATGCAGCCATAGCTGCATATTAATAATAATCTATATCAAAGTAAAATCTCTATTTTCACAAAGACTGCATTTCATGTATTGCCTGTAATAGACATGGGCACCAAGTTTCTGGATCAGTGTGACCTGCATTCACAGCATGTTTAGGTGCTGAGGCTTCTCCATATAGTTCATGCACTCAATAAAGCCACAAATTTTATGTTGTGCTCTGAAATTGCAGCTAGGCAGATTGCTATAATTTATCTGCATGATTAAAATGACTGGGGACTTATTTCTCTTCAAAACTGCCCTTTACAGAAAAGTAAAACTGCAAACATTCTGCTAAACGCAACTAAAACACTGTCAAAACAAATACATTAGAATTAAACTGATGTTTCACCTATGAATCTAAAACAGAAGAAACACCAGAGACGATTACTTATTTTGTCTTCATTGTGGGGGGTTGGTAACCACACCTTCAGACAAATGTGCAGTACAGTACAGCACACTACAATCTTCAACACTGACACACTGGACACTTCTCTGACAATTGCTGCAAGTATTGTGTTAACTTTAAACTCAAGAAATGGTGATTTTTTTTTTTCTTCTTTATGTAGAACTTCAACAGAGTCCTTTTCAAGTACGAGGTGTAACCATTACCGAATGGGATATCTCTTATAGCCTGAATTACCTGAGCACTTTAAGAGCCCCTTCTGCATTAGCCGTCTTCTCCGCAAGCAGGACATATCAGTGACTCTCAAAGGGATCAGCACTGTTTCTTTCAGCCTGCCAGAGAAAGGAGTGAGCTCTGACTTTTCAGTCAGTTAGGATAAGTTATAAGTTGACATTTCACATTTTCTCTCCTTTCAATTTGAAAGTAATTTTGCTTTGATATTAAACACATAATTTGATCTTCTGCCAGGTTCTGATTAAGTCCCACTGTGGCCTTGTCTGCTGTGCGAAGCAGGCAGCTCTCCCTGCCCCTTCCTTTTCTGCAGCTAAGTTCACGCTCCCTTACTGCTCGGCTCTTTGATATTTATTGCTAGAGACTTTTCCTATATACTATATCTTGAATATCCCAGGTTCTCCTCTGTACACAGAGGTATCCTGCGCTAGCTGTCTGGTTTTTCCAATTAGCTTTTCGTGCCACAGAGATACACTGCCAATGTTACGGGTTTTTTTAGCTGCACTATGCTGTTGAATTGACAGGTGGCTTTTCGACCGGAAGTTATTTTGCCATTGCTGTGTCTTCTTTAGCGTCACTGCCAACGAAGTCTTCTAGATTTTTCTAGTTATCAGGTGATTTGCAGCCCCTGTCATGCTTGCAGTTGCCAGTGGCTCTCTTGACCTGCATGCCACTTCTTGTGGTACAGAGCTGGTACCAGTCACTCAGTTCGATAAAACTCTGTACGATAAAACACCGTGCTCGGCTCTGCGGTCAGTACCAATGACCACGTTTGGTACAGGGCTGGTACCACCAGTGACTCGTTCTTGGTACTGTGGCTGGTACCATGACCCGTTTAGTACTGATGTTGCTACCAGAGCACTCCTATGGTACCAGAGTGAATACCAGTGACTGCTCAGTACCAGAGCCTGTACCAGTGGCCTGGTTGGTACCAAAGTAGGGACCAGTCACTTTTTTTGGTACCAAGGTCGGTACCAGTCATCTGGTTTATACCAGAATTTGTACCAGTGATCTTGTTCAGTGCGGTTTGGCACCAAGACCATTACCAGTGCTCCATTCTTGTACACTCTGTGTACATAACAGTTCTCAGCACCAGTCAGTGTTGCTGTCTGTTTTTTTTTTTGTTTTTTTTTGTGCGCATACATTGCATGGCTGAGCTGTTTATTCAATCTTGCACCATGCCTGGGTTTCACCCTTATGCTACTTGCCAGAGATACATTCCAGCAGAGGAGAAGCACGACAGGTGCATCCACTGCCTGGGAAGGGAGCAGTTAAAGACCACAGCTGTTGCTCGTCTTGTGCTCATTTTTCTAAGAAGACACCAGGAAGGAGGCTGATTTGTTCTAGGGACTGTTCTGCAACTCTGACACCAGCACAGCATCTAGACTCTCCCCATTCATCCCCTGCAGTGTGGTCAAGAGAATCCCTCCCTGTTATACTGGGTAGATCCTCCTCTTTGTCTTCTGGCTCAGAGTTCCCCCTCTCCTCCGCCCAGGAAGAGGGGACAGAAGTCGCCGTTGCAGGCATTCTGGCAATACAGACCAGGTTGTGGGACAGATGGAAAAGCTTTTTGAAGCTATTAACCAGCAGCTTCTACGAGGCCCCCCGTTGTCTGAGTCCCCATAGTTCAGGCACCATTACCGCGTTATGATAATAACCTAAAGTACTGATTTGATGAAAGGTAGCAAGCACTATGTGAAGTAAGTTTGTGAACGTTGAAATGCCGCCAAAATGGCTGAAGTATGTTATATATAATCAACTTTAATGCACTGTAAATTTTAAAAGTGAAATTCATCAAAATAAAGATTACCTTCATTATAATATATTAAAAAAAAAGTTTAAAAATGATTTATATCCTTCATTCTTTGGCACATCAATGTTTGTGTAAACAGAAACGTCAAGGCAGCAACAACAAAAAGAACATACTGCAGCTGAAATTTTGAGTAAAGCACAAAATATAGCTACCCAAGAACAATAATACACAAGACAATGTACAAACAGTAAATGCAGCCTTATTTACAGACTCCTTTGTTGAGACCCCACTAATGTAATTTCTAGCATCTGGAGTTACCCCCTGCAAACTCTGTTGCACAAGCATTGATTAAAGCTCCAAGAACAGATCTGTATGTAAAATGTAAGCTATCTGGATCCAGCAGCACTGTAGAGATCAATTGAATGATGTCTGTACCAGGGAACACTGCTAAAATGTGTAAAATACACTAAAGGATTCCTGACTTATGAGCACTGTTCTCTGGTCAAATATTGAGTTTCCAGTCAAACTGCCGCTCAATTCTATGACCCTAATCAAGACAGCCATCGCGAGCCAAGCTGAGATCCAGAGCAGGGCTTTCAAAGCGGTTTATCACAGGAATCAAAACCGAACTTCTCCTTGGTTTCCGAGCTTCAACTAGAGGCACTTCATGTGAGTCAGTACATTCCCTGGGCTGAATCCCTTCCTATTGTCTCTTGGTAACTTCATACCATTCCTGACAGTCTGGCCCCTAAGTGTACCCCTCCCCCCCTTTTTTTTTATCTTATCTGCCCTTTCTTAAAGCTATTCACCTGCATGTGTGTCCCTTTCATCTCCTGAGCTTTCCTTTGATACAATATTGCAGCCTTGCCTGTATGGTGTTTGTTTCTTCCTGTGGTTCCCGTCTCACTTCTGTAGTGTCCTCCTCACATTCCCTTTGTCTTGCTCTGCAGGGAATCGTTCAAACTTGACAGGTTTCCATTACTGTCAAAAGATTCTACTGTAGATTTATCTGAACCTATTAGTATCTTGTGACTGTGTACTACAGTGGCTCTCAAAAGTATTCACCCCTCTTGGACTTTTCCACATTTTATTGTGTTACAAAATGGATTTAATTAGGAGTTTTTGCCACTGATCAACACAAAAAATGTCTATAATGTCAAATGAAAAATTAAATCTACAAATTGTTCTAAATTAATTACAAATACAAAACAGAAACTAATTGATTGCATAAGTATTCACCCCCTTGAGTCAATATTTGGTAGAGGCACCTTTGGCAGCAATTACAGCCATGAGTCTATTTGGATAAGTCTCTACCAGCTTTGCACATCTGGACACTACAATTTTTGCCCATTCTTCTTTGCAAAATTGCTCAAGCTCCGTCAAGTTGGATGGGGACCTTTGGTAAACAGCAATTTTCAACTCTTGCCACATATTCTCAATTGGATTGAGGTCCAGGCTTTGACTGGACCACTCCAGGACATTAACATTTTTGTTTTTAAGCCACTCTAGTTGGCTTTGGCTGTATGTTTGGGGTCATTGTCCTGCTGGAAGATGAATCTTCTCCCAAGTCCCAGGTCTCTTATAGACTTCAGCAGGTTTTCCTTTCGGATTTCTCTGTACTTTGCTGCATCCATTTTGCCCTCTATCTTCACAAGCTTTCCAGGCCCTGACGCAGAGAAGCATCTCCATAGCATGATGCTACCACCACCATGCTTCACGGTAAGGATAGTGTTCTCAGGATGATGTGCGGTGTTAGGCTTGCGCCAAACATAGCACTTAGCGTTGAGGCCAAAAAGCTCTATTTTGGTCTCATCAGACAATAGAATCTTCTTCCACTTGGTCTCAGAGTCTCCCGCATGCCTTCTGGCAAACTCTAGCCGAGATTTGATGTGTTTTTTTCAACAATGGCTTTATTTTTGCCACTCTCCCATAAAGGCCAGTTTTGTGAAGCACCCAGGCTATTGTTGCCGTATGCAGTGTCTCCCAGCTCAGCCGTGGAAGACTGTAACTCCTTTAGAGTTGCCAGAGGCCTCTTGGTGGCCTCCCTGACTAGTGCCCTTCTCGCCAGGATACTCAGTTTTTGAGTATCCGGCCTGTTCTAGACAGATTCATAGTCCATATTCTCTCCATTTCTTAATAATGGACTTTACTGTGCTCTGGGGGATATTCAATGCCTTGGAAATGCTCTTATAGCCTACCTGATTGGTGCTTTTGAAGAATCTTATTCCGGATTTGCTTTGAATGTTCCTTTGTCTTCATGATGTAGTTTTTGTTAGGAAATGTACTAACCAACTTTGGGACCTCCCAGAGACAGGTGTATTTAACCTGAAATCATGTGAAACACCTTAATTGCACACAGGTGGACTCCATTCAACTAATTATGTGACTTCTAAAGACAATTGGTTGCACCAGAGCTTATTTAGGTGTGTCATAGCAAAGGGAGTGAATACTTATGCAGTCAATTATTTTCTGTTTTGTATTTGTAATTAATTTAGAACAATTTGTAGATTTTATTTTTCACTTTGACACTATGGACTTTTTTTGTGTTGATCAGTGGCAAAAACTCTTAATTAAATCCATTTTGATTCTATGTTGTAATACAGTAAAATGTGGAAAAGTCCAAGGGGGGTGAATACTTCTGAGAGCCACTGTATATACAGTCAGCACTCGCATATCCGACCCTATAAAATTTTGACTTCAGTGACAAAAAAGATAATGTCAAAAATAAATAGCTGAAAGGACTGTTTTAAAATAAGTAGGCTTCCATTTAGATGTATTTTAGTTGCTTTTGTTGGTACAGCACTATATTTTCAACAGAAGTATTTTAATTCAGAACAATAGGATTCTGGAAATATCACTTGCCAAAAGAGACGACACGTGGATTGCAGTACAAAAGTAACAAAAGATTAAAAAAAAAAAAAAAATACATCACAGTATCTAAAACTGTTAAATGATTAACTGTTTACATTACAGTAGCTGGTCTCATTAGCTTTGTTTTTGCTGCATTTTCGTTTGGTAAAACTAACTGCACAATAAAGACGACTGATTTGGCATGCGAGAAAAAAGAAACAGGCTGTGACGGATAATCAAATAAATTGTAACATTGAAGAGATGGGCTTTGTATCAGAAAACTGGTGACTGAGTCTGAAATCACGTCTGATGGGTAAGTGCATCCATTCGTTCCATTCTTATAATGGGAATAAATTTAATACAAGGACAGTAAAACACGACTGACGTGTATCTGAGTGTCGTACGTCCAAGTGCTGACTAATACACATAGCTGTCCATTAGCTTCTACTGTTTCCTGAAAGGTTTCCGGAAAGGTAACAGTTGATTGTTTTGGATCTCGACTATCAGTAATTCAAAGGAGAATGAAATCTAATTAACATCTTATGAGGTTGAGTCAAGCTGAACATGCTGTACATTGTCCCATGGCATTTCCCTGTTCAGTGGTGCTGTGCCATTGAAACATAGTTCAAGTTTCGGACCTCAAGTGGATGTAATAGGGCAAAAATGAGCATGTCTGAGCTTCCTGTGTAACACACAAACTTACAAATCTGACAAACTGAGATAGCAGCTACTTGATATATTCACGTACTAATGCACTTCCCTCAGCTCTCACAAGAGGGCACCATCAAGACTAGTTTAGTACAAAGTGAGTGTGTCAGCTAGTTGTTGCTTTATTAATCATACCTTCATTTACTATGCTTTCCTCTCCTTTAACAAGAAGACAATTTCACTGCTTCACTGTCTGAAGTTCTAGAGCCTTAGTCGTTTTTCTCCGGCCTTTATTGTTCTAAGTAGGCAGAGTCACTCCCATGGCTGTAGATATGTTCACATCCTCAATGACTGAATCCCTGGTTAATGTAGCCATGATAGTCCCCTCTAACAGGCCCCCTCTGGTGGCTGATTTACAGTAGCACTTGCAGTTCCAACCAGCCCAGCCCACACAATGCAAATGTGAAAGCTACAGAAAACAGCTATGTTTCCCCTGGTATATTTACATGGTTATTTGACAGTTTCCCATGCGTCTTCAATGCATTTACTGCATTTTTATTAAGATGATGTTATTAGTCTACCACCTACATTCTATAAGCCCCGCCCTTGATATGCTTTTACTATTGTAAAGTTGCACAAGGGTTTGTGTAGCAAGGCTATGAAAATCAAACACCTAACAGCCCCACATACTTTGAAGTACTACTTCATATTAGAGTTGTTATAAGTTCTATACAATATCAAAACATGCTATTAATTCTGCTATTAAAAGTTACAGGTTATTAGAAATAATAACATTGACTGGCAATGCACTTTTGACATTTTCTATAACTTGATTTAAGATATGAAACTATATAGTATTGCATAACTCATATATAGGATTCAAATCACATATAAGAAATCAATCACTGTGATTTGCCAAGTCCAGAACAATTTATCCTGTGCACAGATCTCATGCATAGAGCATGATCCAAAAACAACACTTTTTATGTTTAGCTATGGTCCCTGAGTACAGTCTTCATAGTTGTTATTTAGTTAAGTTTACATGTCTTGTATATTGTCTGTTAATATAAGAGACATCTTTTCTGCACAGCTCATCTTCGCTTTGCAGTCCTTTCACCCAAACTTTACGAGGTGATACCCTACAAAGAGCACATTCATTTGCAGACTATAATCTCTACTGAGCCCTAGTCAAGTGAACCATGCTTTCACAATCAAATGCATTCTGGTTGCAGCTGTAGAAAGCCTTATAAAAGCATAGCAAACTATAATAAATCATAGTGAAAGCATGGTAATGCACAGAGCTATGGCAAAAGCATAATAAACAAATAAATCATGGCAAAGCATGGTGAAACCGAAAACGTTGAGACTGTAAACATTTATAAGGGAACCAAACTCAACCACTCCTGCTGTCTCCCGAGCGATTGACAACCTTTATGGGGAGCATGATGTTGAGAAGCTGGGCAACAAGCGCAGTCCTGCGCCCAAACAGGGAAAAAGGGCACCGCCCCCGGCTAGCCAACAGCCAGAGAGGCTTTACTGCCACAGATCCAGGGCACCCAAAGACACCTGGGTGCTCACCACCATTCAGACCAGTTACTCTATACAGTTCCGACATGGCCCTCCCCCTTTCGTGGCGGGACCACAACAATGGTCAATAATCCACAATATGCTATCTTAGTGTCTCGGGAGATGTCAGCCCTGTTACAAAAACAGGCCTTCTCCATCGTACTCCAGGTACTTCCTGGTGCTGAAACGGGATGGTGGCCTCAGGCTGATCCTCAACCTCAGACAGCTCAACCTGTTCTTGAGGCGATGGAAATTGTAGATGCTGACAACGCAACAGCTGCTACAGACAGTGAGGCAAGAAGTACGTGCAGGTCACTTTTAAGGGAACCTCTTACAAGTGCTATATTGGCCCCTCTGAGACTCAAAACCATCAGAGCTCAATTATCTGGATGACTGGCTATTATATGGTTAGTCACCCACACAGGCAGCGTTACACACGGAGCTGGTCACCGGTTACCTGCAACGAGTGGGGCTAGCTAGCTATCTGGGGATGTATTTTGACTCAAGCTCCATAATCGCCACTCTGTCGGACGACCAGAGGCTAACTGCCTGCTTGGAGCTGTTCCAGCCCAATGTGGCACTGAAGGTTGTCACCTTCCAGAAGCTTCTGGGCCTGATGGCAGCAGCTTCCCAAATCCTTCCCCTGGGGCTCGTCCACATGCGCCCTCTACAGGCCTATTTTAAATCATAGTTTTCAACCTGCCTTCTCACAAGGTCTCATCCCTGTATGTAAACCCTGTCACTGTGGAAACACCCAGCTCACCTGCGCTTTGGCACAGCACCACGAGGAGAGTGCTCATTACTGCAGACGCATTCAAAAGGGCTGGTGAGCTGTATGGAAATGGTGTTGAAATGCAGTGAGTGTAGAAACCTCTATGGAGCGTCTCCACATCAGTCTTTTGGAACAGCGGGCAGTTCACCTGGCCCTGCAAAGTTTTTCCAGGGGGCTCCAAAGCCGACAAGTGCTACTTTGCACGGACAGCATGGCAGTGAAGGATCCCATCTTGGTGATTTATATAAGCCATCACTGCCATGACTGCTTTGTAGCCCCCTGGAATAATTCTGCAGGGCCCCAACCTGCATTGTATTGCCTACAAGCTTCTGCTCTGGTCCCACAAATATCTCCCTGAAGGCAGTTGGCCCAGGAGAACTTGGTTTTCGGCACTGGTCCAGCTCAAGCATGGCCAGCCTTGGGAGCTGCCTTTGCGTCGCGACCTGCTCAGCCAGGTGCGGGGGACCCTGCAGCTGTGGGTCTGGCCCGAGTGGCTGTAACTATGACTGCTCTGTCTTTCAGAAGATGTTATTGCCACCCTTCAGAATGCCAGGGCTGCTTCTATGCATTCCCAGTACAGGTTTGAATGGGGAGTTTTCCAGACTTAGGGTCTTTCTTGTGGGATGGACCCCATCACTAGCCCCATGCCAGCCATACTGCAATTTTTCCTGACCTTTTTAACGACAGAGATCCCAATCGGTAATGGATAATCTTTCTATTTTAAGTGCTCTTTAACCAATAGTACCAGATATCATGTTACAGAAATGTAAAACAGCACGTAATCTGTGTCCCTCTGCACTGAGATTCTCTGAGATCCACGCTGTGATGCAGCACGTAGTCTCTGTGTCCCTTTGCATTGAGATTTTGAGATCCATGTTGTGATACAGCACGTAGTTTGTGTGTCCCTCTACACTGAGATTCTCTGAGATCCTTAGTGCTAATTGGTTGAAACACTAAATTCCAGCACCCATACAACAATACTAATTGGTTGAAACAGTTGATTCATGCCTTTCTTGCAGGCAGTGCAAATGCTCATTCATAACTAAAGTTACCGAGAAAAGTTGCCGGTGTGGCTGCACTGATCCCTCAACATGTGGGGAATACATCTAAAAAAATACCTGTATCCTACTGTATATGTAGTATAAATTGTCATTGTGTCAAACTAAAATACGAAACAATTATGGCTTGCCCTTGTTGCAGCGTATTGCCATTCATTACCATTGGATTACACAAAGCAACAACAGCAGCTTATCTGGTTGGCTGGATGCTCACCGTAGAAAATTCGACGTAACGTGCACAGTCTGGCACGTGTGCCAGAGCAGCACGCAATAGAAGCTACAGTTGTACTAGTAGGCATCAGGTATGTAGCGTATTTTTGTCATGTATTCTATAAAATATGCGCAAATCATATTCACAATCAGAGGGCTCTACACTGGCAACAAGAAGGGCAAGGCCAAAATGGCCTTCAGTTCAATACATTTGTAGAGGCCACTAATCATAAGTCAAGACCAAAGTCTAGAAGATTGTGTAATTTTGCTTAGGATTCATATATAAAGCTAACTATTGATGACAGAAAAAAAAACAACACAGTTTAACTGAATAATAACTACTTATTTATTTAGTTTATTTGTCCACCAGCCATCTAGACAGGGCTTCAGACTAACTTGCTCTTACAGTTGGATGCCAATATTCAACAGCTTAAAGTACAACAACTTGTTAAGACACTAAGGTGATACTAAAACAGTAACTTGCATGTGTACTCACTTGCTGTTGAACAGATAATCTATGCAGCTGATGACTGCAATGAACACCGCATTTTATATCTGAGATATTTTGCAAGTGTTGTGTAGGGAATTGATGACTGCACCTTTAATTGTGTCCAGTTATAATGCTCAGTGAATTAAAAATTCTGATATAGTACATTACAGGACTGCTAAAAAGCATATAATTTCTTGAATAAGGATTTGAAAGCAATATATATATATATATATATATATATATATATATATATATATATATATATATATATATATATATATACAGTGCCTTGCAAAAGTATTCAGACCCCTGACCAAGTCTCTCATATTACCGAATTACAAATGGTACATTGAAATTTCATTCTGTTCGATATTTTATTTTAAAACACTTACACTCAATATCAATTACTGTAAGGTGACATTGGTTTTATGTTGGGAAATATTTTTAAGAAAAATAAAAAACCGAAATATCTTGCTTGCATAAGTATTCAACCCCCCACACATTAATATTTGGTAGAGCCACCTTTCGCTGCAATAACAGCTTTAAATATTTTAGGGGGGAGTATATACCAGCTTTGCACACAGTGCTGGAGTGCTTTTGGCCCATTCTTCTTGGCAGATTTGCTCCAGGTTGTTCAAGTTGGTTGGACGATGCTTGTGGACCCCAATTTTCAAAGAGTGCCACAGATTCTCAATGTAATTGAGATCAGGACTTTGACTGGGCCACTGTAGGACATTCACCTTTTTGTTCTTGAGCCACTCCAATGTTGCTTTGGCCTTGTGCTTTGGAATATTGTCCTGCTGAATGGTGAATTTCCTCCCAAGCTTCAGTTTTTTAGCAGACTGAAGCAGATTATCTTGCAGTATTTTCCTGTATTTTGCTCCATCCACTCTTCTTTCAATTGTGACAAGATGCCCAGTCCCTGCTGATGAGAAGCATCCGCACAGCATGATGCTGCCACCACCATACTTCACTGTAGGAATGGTGTGTCTTGAGGCATGGGCAGTGTTAGGTTTGCGCCACACATAGATTTAATTGAGAAATTAAGTAGGTACTTCATGCCCACTGTACTGTCACTGCCCCCTGCTAGCACTGAGGTTGAGCGGGTATTTAGCACAATCATCTCCTTGACAGCGCAGTTGGGCAGCTACTGAATGTGAAGTTAGGATTACGACAGGCCAAGGTGTGTTCTACCTTTCAGCCATCAGCTGAGATGATTCAAGCCGCCAATAGCGAAATGTATGAGAATAGTAAAGTGGAGGAGGCTACATGGCTATTGCAGAGTGATTGCAAACAGTGGCGACTCTTGCCCCCCCCAACCCCAACCATTTTTATGCAAACATTAAGCTAGCTTTCTAACACTACCAGATCCTTCATCGCAAACAATTCTGCACCAGATTGTCATTATCAAGAGAGCTGCAAACAACACTTATCGACAGCTGCACCTGCACTAATCTGAGCGTTTGAAATGGAAGGATCGTCACACTCTTGTGGTGTTAATAACACTCTGAACTACAAGAGAGTCAGGTTCGGTTACTGTTGATGTCTCCGGCTTTAGTGGTTTAGCTTTTTTGTTGTAGAAAAAAAAATGTAGCTGTCTTTTTGCCATTGTACAGGGGAGTTTGAAATAAACTGTGCACTTACACAATCTCTACGTAAGAAATAAGGCACGACAGGGTGTGGGATACACTCTAATATCCACATGCCCCGGGTGCGTTATAAGTCACAAGGCAAAGCCGAGTGGCTTTAACCGCCCGGGGCGTGTGGATATTAGAGTACATCCCACACCCTGAAGTGCCTTATTGCGCTTATAAAATGGATCAACCAACATTACAAAAAAAAAAAAAAAAAAAAACCATAAAAAATACATGTTTGAATTAACAAAAAAGTATTTTTTATTAAATATCCTTCCACCACTGCCTGAACTTAGAAAAAAATAGTCCCTTAAAACATAACAAAATAAAACCAACAATGCATTAATTAAAAAATAATTTCAGATGTTGAATTGAACATTGCCATTGAAAGTGCTGTTTTGATTCGTTACACTTCTTGTAATTCTTGGTTTATTCATTACATTTTAAAGTAAAATATTACTGCTCATTTTCATCATGACACAGCAGAAATGAGCCTGCCTTTAAATTACACAGCGTAAATAAGACTGCCTTTAAATCACACAGCACAAATAACACTGCCTTTATTTTAAATCACACAGACCCTTCCTCACAAGACCTGTCAGGTGGGAGGTGGGAGTGTTTTTTTTTTTTTTTTTTTTTTAATAATCCTTTGTTATCCAGGATAGTAACAGGAGGTATCCATAACAGATTTGTGCTACAGCTTCACAGTGGCGAGAAAGACGTTATTTGCATGGAATACCCGGTTACTTATCAAACTGACTGCAATTTACAGCTTGTAACGTGGAGAAATACAGGACCAATGTTAAGAAAACTATTTTAAACAATGTAGTGCACAGCAGAAAACATGATACCAACGTACCTGGACACATTTAAAAGGTATGGCAGGAACTGTCGAGATGAATTTATAAAAGTTCAACATCAGATCACACAGCTGCGCAGGGGGTGGGTCCAGTGGCAGCAGGCAGGCAGACCGAAGAACGGACAGAGGGAGCAACGGCAACAAAACATCTTTTAACCCCAAAGTCTCTTTTAAGAGGGACCCAAATATTTTGTGAAAAGCTGAAAGTTTAAGAGATATTTTTTTTAACTATTTATTTTCAAAATGGGATAGAGAAACACCGTAGTTCAGAGAGAAGGAACAGCAATCAATCAACTTTTGCTTTTTTTCATTACTTTAATTAATCATTGGTGTCCGGTTCTGATTCATTCAATATCTCATGTACACTCGGTTTCCCAAAACTTCAACATTTTCACAAATCTCGCCGGTCAAGTTTATTGCGATAAATTCCAATATGTCTGCCATTTTTGTTTTTAAATTCTAGTGTGTGGATATCTGCCAGTGATTTGCCCGTTTTTGAAAAAAGTGCCGACCCATGGTGATATGCTGTAATATCAACACCCCCATGTGACTTGTTTTGTCCAATCAGGATAGAGTATTTAGAATACCCATTTTATAGCCACTTACAAAAAACATAAAAATATATATTTTCATTTAATAAGCCATGGCATAGCCAGGATTTTTCAGGAGGGGATGAAAATGGTAACTTTAAGGTGAGTAATCACAGTGGTGCAATTGGCAACCTGATTTCTGATTTCTTATCAGATTTCAATTTCACATTATGATAATAAATAAAAATAACTATATATAATTTAATTTGTACTTATGGTTGTTCATTTTTGTTAACTAACATTTTGTGTTCAAAGCAAAGCAAACCATTTTATTTAATCTCACAAATCCTGACTAATTTAATTACCGTTTGAATGGCGCATGACTGCTGGTGGTAGCTGCTAGCTTGTTGTCTTCAGACTGTTTGTTCATCAACAGTTTTCTGCCGTTTAGACCAAAACAAATTGCTATTTTTTTTTCCTTTCCCCAACCGTTGTCAAGCCAAGCTTCACGTCTCTCGTTCAGTGTTCCGTCACGTTGCGCGTCCGTTTGTACTGTAAAGTGTAAAGGTGTGTGCATTATCCAATCAGAAGAGTTCAAGGTTGAACCTCTCATGAATGACAGTAAATAGCCCAATCACAAACAGAAATTGAAACGCGCGCTTGGCAGTTGTGAGTGGCGGGTCATGTTTGCTAATTGAAAGTGGTGCTTATTGAAGCGTATTGAGGCCATCAAAAAAAAAACAACAAAAAAAAATCTTTGCAGTACTTTATTTCCCCCTGTAAGCCACTGCATGGCAGAGATAGAGGTTACCTGAATAGGTTTTTTTCTGGTATTTGCATTAATATTTCGATGTGTGCAAGGTTTACAGTCTACTTCCAATTATATGTATCAGATTTTTTTTCTTTCATGTTTCCACAGTACAAAACAAAAACTACTACTTCAAAAGAGAGAAAAAAAAAAAAAAACTGATTACAAAGTTTAATAAAACTCTAAGATGTTATTTTTTAATGACATATGTGTTGATACAAATGTATTACAGCTGTTAAATAACAAAGTATGTGAAATATTTCTTGTGCAAAGTTTTAAGAGTATTATACCACCTATACTACCCCCCACCCCGGGAATGGACGCTCTACCCTGCACTAAGGGGCAGCTGAGACACGGTTTAGGAGCCCGCCCACAAAACCCAACTGGCTTGCGCTGTGTGGGGCCCAGTGTTGTTGTTGGTGTTGCAGAGCAGTCTGTGTACGCGCCCTGCTGTAGCGTAGCTCGGTAGTTCATTTAACAGTAAGGGAAGCTGATTAGCATAGTAAGAAATTGGAAGGGTTTGCAAACATTTTAATATCATAACTTGATCCTGCAATACACTCCTATACCGTAACGCAGGTTTTGTTTATACGTTGTATGTCAGAAGTAAGTCTTTTTTTTTTTTGTAAAAAGAAAAAATAAAACTATTTCTGTGTGTGAAGACCTCTGAATAACCAGCATGTCTGCAAACTGCCAGCAAAGGAAGAGCTGCCCTATTCCGACCCGAGTTGTTCACGTGAAAGACTGGACCCAGCTCCCGGACCGCTACAGCTCTACGCCGGGAGGAACCCTGTTCTCCACTACGCCAGGAGGTAGGAAGACACTCCCTAGACAGCGCAAGTAAACAAACACGTATCTTCGAAATATTATTTTATGGCGGGGATTCGTGTGAAGTTTGCAACAAGTACATTAACATAAAATCACTTGATAGTTACTTGGTAAAAGTTTTTTTTTTTTTTTTTTGCTCGGTGCGCATGTGTTGAGGTGCTGCATTCGTGGACGTTTTGCTGTAAGTTTACGTTTGCCTTCTGTGAAAGCCAATTAATGGCGGATATGCAACAAGGTCGCATTGGTCTTGTTTTAAAAAAAGACGAAGAAAGTATACCTCGTTTTCCCCTACAACTATTTTATTACTGTATGTGAGTTCAGTTAGTTTGGGTTACCTTTTATATACACGGTAAAATGATTTTTTATAAATGTTCTAAGCTACACAACTTCCTGTAACCTTATAAACATTAGTTGATTTAATCTTCAGTTCAGAATGAGATGTTACTCTGGAAACTAGGGAAATAGCTGACTGACTGTTTGCAGTAACTTCTGTACTCCACATTACAATACTGTATAACCAACCACGTATTGTGTTGAAATGTCTATGTGAAAAAGATAAGTGCACAACCTGGTGGTTAGAATGGGAACTGCAACTTCATGTTTTTGTTGGCTTAGTACTTCATCTCCCAACAAAATAATTTTTTTACAATGTCGAATCATGTACTAAAAGGAGGGCTTCTGATTTTATGTTTTAACCGATAAAAACTGAAAACACCCGATACAAAAAAAATAATCGGTGTGTATCAAAGAAACACCAGAAAAAACGGAAATGGTTACTCAATTCACGTTTGACTTGAAAAAATTTTTAAAAAATCAACTACTGTACGAAAAATATATAGATTAAAGTATATATTAAAGTCTAAACACAAATACCAAGACTATGGCTGTGAGCATAAAGATTTCATTGTGGACGACAGCAAAGGAAAGAAGGCTGAAGAGTGCAAATACTATCGAGTTACTATACATTGTGACAGAAAAAAACAGTCAAGAATTTTGGAAAGTAACCGAAAACAATAATTACATACAGTATAAAAAGTGAAAAAATGCATAAAAAACAGCACCAAAAAATGTAATTAATAAAAAAACAAAAAAAGGAAGCCCTTACTATAAACAAAGGACTGAAGGAGAAAACTAAAAAAAAAAATGTTAGCCCTAGCCCAGTTTATGGTTTATTCTATAAAGTATTTTCAATATCAATTCACATTTGTCATTTTGGAGTCTTAATCCTCCCTTTCCATTCTTTGCATTCCTCACATATTGCCAGTTGCCAGGGTGGCGTTGCTTTAATTTTAGCGCAAGTGCCCAGAAAGTTCAATTCCATTTTCATGCAATGCACCAAAGCCATCAAGTGGCAGCAGGAGGCTGACCCGACCCTGCAGTAGCAGTTCTGTACTGTGAACTGGCTGGAGGGAGGGAGTGAGCAGGTCTGTACTGTGAACAGGCTGGAGGGAGGGACGGACGGACGGAGGGAGGGAGAGAGCAGGTCTGTACTGTGAACAGGCTGGAGGGAGGGAGGGAGAGAGCAGGTCTGTACTGTGAACAGGCTGGAGGGAGGGAGGGAGGGAGCAGGTCTGTACTGTGAACAGGCAGGAGGGACAGAGCAGGTCTGTACTGTGAACAGGCAGGAGGGACAGAGCAGGTCTGTACTGTGAACAGGCTGGAGAGAGGGAGGGAGGGAGCTGGTCTGTACTGTGAACAGGCTAGAGGGAGGGAGCAGGTCTGTACTGTGAACAGGCTGGAGAGAGGGAGGGAGCAGGTCTGTACTGTGAACAGGCTGGAGAGAGGGAGGGAGCAGGTCTTTACTGTGAACAGGCTGGAGGGAGCAGGTCTGTACTGTGAACAGTGATGTAACTTAAAAAAAGTTAGGTGAGTAAGTAGATTCAAGAAAATGCAGAGAGTCCTTTGCTTCAATCAGTTGTTAGGTTTACTGAAATATGCAGGGAGTCTGGTCCCAGGTACAGGACATACAAAATACTCATCATTACAATGTTTGCATGACATTAAATACCCTTCTGTGTAGATGATCCACCTCTTCTTTCTCTGACACTTAACCAATAGCAAAGGTACAACACATTATTCTGTCACCATATATTTAATCAATTGTGAGTGTGTGTGTGTGTGTGTGTAGTCTAGTGTGACTACCTCTGACGACCCATTCTTCAGCTCCCTGGTGACCAAAAGGTCCATACTTCTGGCTTTTATTATCTTCTTGAGACTCTTTGATCCCAGTGGCATTATCTCTTTCGATCTCTCTGAAGTCTTAGAGTCTGGCTCCTTCTGGTCCACAGCATTGTTATCTCGTTAGCTTGCAGTCAGTGTTGGGCAAGAAGCTTGTAGACGCAACGTCGCTCTCAATTGTTAGCAGTACATGCAATTTGAACCAAACAGTCTGCTATTTGCAATATTAGTCTCTTTTCAGAAAAGAACACCAGTATAGCTCTACCAGTCCACGTGCGTAGCAAACTGCTAATCAATTCTCGATCCATGTTTTCCAACATACCCTACTTTTAGAATATAAGATGGAGAGGGGTGACCCGCTACAACCAAGTTGCTCACGTGATCCCGAGTCCTCAGATGTCCTCTTCGCTGGTTCTGAGTAGTCACATCAAGTAGTGTGTTTGTATGATATAGTGAAGCATGTTCCTCTCATTCTAAGTCTCTCCATTATGTGTAGGTATCTACCTTGCTTTCGCTGTTTCTATATGTAAGTGTGCTATAAGCAAAAACAAAACAAAGATACGTACAAATAATACAAAAAATGAAAAATAAACATAGAAAAATACAGTAAATACAGTTAATATCACTGTACACAGGAGTTATTTCCTATTCATGGTGGCTCCCAGTAAGTTTACAGTTTCCCATCTGTCAGTGGTTCTTTCTAACTGTCGCTGTTTTTTCCACCAAAAACACTGATTGCTATTCCACAGGATCAATAATATTACTAATAACAGTATTATTAAAACAGTATAATCCCAAAAAGTGTTCCCTAAGGCCTGCCCTAACCATCCATATTGTTTCAATACAGTGGCTTTTAATTGTGCCAAATCAACTTCGACCTTAGCTTTGAGCAGCTTCTCTTCCGCTCTTTGTAGGGCTATTTTAACCAATTTGTGCATTTGAGAAAAAATGACCGAATATGAATCTAGATATGTGTCATCCCACCAAGCGGTAATTTGGAACTCCTCTGCTTCAGGTTCAGTATATATATATATATATATATATATATATATATATATATATATATATATATATATATATATATATATCTCCAATCTGAACTGCATGTGTTGGAGTAAAACAAAATCCTGGAGAAGTCTGACAAGTTAAATCTCCATACTTAAAATTGGTATGGTTACTCAACACACACCATTGATATTTCCCAACCTGCACTGCTTTTTTCCACCCCTCTAGTGGATGTACCTCTAATTCAGTGTTTATATTTCTATTGATTCCAGTGATTGCAGGACACCGGCAAACTACATGACTATTTGTTTCATAACAGCATGCTTCATGCACCACACCACTCCAGTTCCCTCGTTGAACTTTCCATGTAGCCTTTTTCCAAACTACCACTGTCTCATTGTGTAGTACTCCTATCGGTCTAATCTTCAAACTGTCTTTATACTGGTTATGAGGATCCATGTATGGTATTGAGAGATAGAACCCTATATGACCAGGTGGTTCCTTGCCATTCTCCTTTGGCCACACTAAACTAGCTCCCAGGAGGTCAGTCTGATCAGGATGGAACATTGCCAACCTCAACCTGAGTTCCTCCTGTGCATGTCTAGGTACACTCCTAGCCTAATGTCCATTATTTCTTCCTTCATTGTTTATAAAAAGTCACCCGCAAATATTCTACAATCTATCGCTTTGGTCAAATTGCGCAAGGCTCCCTCTGTTACCTCCATTAGCTCGTATGTAGCTGTGCCCTGGAGTCTAATCCCTTGATTTACATACATTTGTCCATTCCCCAATCTTTCCATTCTTTCTCCAACAGTACTTGCTATCCAAGTTTGCCCTCTTGACATTTGATAAATATCCCAGCTGTTTGCAACAGAATTTCCTGCACCAAACCAGCCTGCTATTTCATCAAAAAGCCCCCTCTTCCTACGTTTCTCATTACCTTCATACATTTGTTCGGCTATTCGCTCTTTGTAATCTTTTGTTGTACTACCTATTTCCCTTTGAAGCCAATTCTGGATATTGGTATGTTACTTGCAATGCTGTTCAAACATAACAGTTAGATTTGTGAAATTATACATCACATATGATAATACTATATTCACATTATCCAAAACAGTTTTTCGTTCTGGTCCAAGAATGATACCTTCCCGATAGGGGGTGCAAAGGGGGACATACTTTGGGTTTGTCCTCCTTGCATGATGTTAATGTTATATTTGAGTGATTTGTATGAACAGTTATGACTATGAACTGAAATATTACTAATTTGATTTGGATATTGGTACTGATATATTGTGTCAACTTCCTGTATGTCTGATTTTTTTAAAATATCTTTTTGGGTGTCCAGCCATTAATTGTCCGTTTTCCCATTCTTGTGGAGGATCACATATAATAGATTCATACCGTCTCTCGTGGTTCTTAGACCACAGAAACCTTTGGGCATCATTATCAGACCAGGTTTTTACTTTATATCTGCAAACCCTATCATGTGGTGCATCACCAGCTACAAAAAAAAACTTTAAATTCCCAGACACCTCCCTTTGAATCATCATAGTTCGTAATCGAGTAGGTGCATTTCTCTAACTTTCGTTAATGTCCATTCCTCATAATTATACTGGCGTAATGAAATATTTCCAAATCTGACCCCTGGACATTGTAGTATTATGTACCCTCCTTTTTGGACATATCTGGGCTCTGGCACTTGATTATTACCAGATATTTTCCATACCTTATCATGACCAAACATTTTACCGTCCTTTTTCCATGGCTGGAGCCCCAGGCTATCTTGAAATTGTAACTGCACATACTGTCCTTTCTTTATACACTGTGTCTCTGTCACCAATGTCGTTGGTGGGTCCCATCGTGCTTCAGCGAGCAGAGTGAATATGCCAATCAAGGTTGTTAGTTGGTATTTCATAATTCACCTGTGGGGACACAAAAGACCAGGTTTAGTGTATATTCTTATGCAGTTTGTGTAGGCTCAGTTACCTTTTTCTGATATGGCTTACACTGGTCACCGTGGAACCAAAAATATTGTATTGGTCTGCCACGTTTCTGTATTGCCAATTTCAGGTTGGTTTCACCCAACTTGTCCATAACCTGATATGGACCTTCCCAATTAGCCTCCCAGGCCCCGCCTTTTAAAGTTTTTTAGCATGACCTGGTCTCCAATTTGAAAGGAGATCCTATATGGGGGTTGAGAGGACTGAACTGTGTATTGATGTGCTGCCCCCATCTGGTTAGCAGCATCCAGAGGTTTGTTTTGGAGAGCTAATTGTACCTGTTGAAGGAATTGGTCATTAGTAACCTTGCTCGTAATAGGGATTGGGACCCCTGTGGGGTGTGCCACCCGCATTGTCCTTCCTGTCATTAGCTCAAATGGGGGATATCCTGTTGTTCGCACTGAAGTTGCTCTAATTACCATTAGCACTCCGGGCAAAGCTGCAACCCAGTCAGGTGTAGATCTACCTAGATCAGTAGTTGCTTTTAATACAGTCTTCTTGAGACCATCTTTCAATGTGCGATTCATCCGTTCAACCACACCACTAGCCTCCGGGTGGTAAGGAATGTGGAAGTGTTGTTCTACACCTAACATTTTACATAGGCAGGCCATTACCTCGTACGTAAATGCGGTTCCACGATCACTTTCCAGTCTCTTAGGGAAGCCCCGTCTAGTGAAGACCTGTTCCCATAGAATCCTGGCTGTCGTAAGAGCACTGCATCGACGTGCAGGAAATGCCTCCACCCAGCGTGTAAACATGTCAACTATCACTAGGGTATATCTATATCCTCCTTTGGCTGTAGGTAATGGTCCTGTGTGATCAATTTGAATAGATTCCCAGGGCCCATCGTTCCAATGTGAGGTACCCATTGGGACCTTGCGCCGTGTGGGAGCTGGATTCATTTGTGTGCATTTTAAATACAGCGCAAGGTGATGATCTATATCTGCTTTCATGTCTGGCCACCTGTAGCATCCCTGTAAGAGGTCTAACACTTTTTGTGATGCTGCATGACCACTCACTTGATGCATGTAGATGACTAGATCCTTGCGTAAACAGTGAGGTGTCACCCAGGCAAGCTGGGGTGTGGTATGATACAATGTTCCTTCGAATACCAACAATGTGTCCTTGTATTTATGGTAAGGCTGCGGAAGTGTCTGCTGTGTGCGGTAATGGCGTCCATGACCTCAACCAGTTTAGAATAGAGTGCCTGTGCCTTTTTCAAACCTAATATGGTAGGTCAAATCTGGTACCGTGGTGACAGGTGATACATGAACAGGATCAGTTGAGGAATCCCATGGGATCCCATCAATGGCTGCCTTCTTGGCTAGCGTGTCTACAGTATTTGCATCTCCCTGTACTGTGCTGCCTTCTGGTTGATGTGATTTGACTTTACAAATGGCTAGTGTGCCTGGTGTACGCTCATAGGCCAGATCCCAGATCTGCAAGAGCTGTGCGTAATGTGCTAGTGGTTTACCTTCGGCTGTACAAAAACCCTGTTTCTGCCACACCAGCAAGTACTCTGTAAGGGAATTGCAAACAAATGCGCTATCTGAATAGATAGTAAGCCTTCCTGTGAACTCCTAGTGCAGCTAGTACAGCTATCACTTCTGCTTTTTGTGCAGAGTCTGTGGGTTTACACTTTCAGTACCTCCTTTCCAATAGCTGGAGCCCAACATGCTGCACCTGTGTGATACAGGTCATTGTCGTAAAAGCGAGAGCCATCGACATATACAGACAGTCAGCAAGCGGGACTGTCGCAAAAGGACCAGCCTTTGCCTCCAACTGTCGTGTCGTACATTCATGAGCCTCCCCTTTATAGGTGAGCATGTTAGCAAGTGTGTAGGATGCAGAGTGATTAACTGTGATGTTTTTAGATGCAAGTTCAGTAATTCATCTGCCCCATCGTTGGGCTGACGCTCCCTTCACCTGCCCTCTAATGAGCAGAGCGACTGGGATGTATGGTGTATGTACTATTATTTTCCCAAACTGACAAATGTATTCAGTGTGCGTCACAATCCAATGTACTGCCAAAATTTGTTTTGTACATTGATCATACGATCTTTCTACCAGTGTAAGCATACGTGAGAAGTACCCCACAGGTTTACACTTACCATGCACTTCCTGCATGAATACTGCTGACAAACTAGTGTCTGATGTAGCTGCCTCAATGATGAAGGGAAGTGTGGTGTCTGGACTATGCAGAGCTGGGGCCTGTGTTAGTGACGTCTTGAGTGTCATGAAAGCATTCTGTGATGCACTGTTCCAGGTAAGTGTGTCTTCCTTACCTGGGTTTCCCTTTAGATGTTCATATAGAGGTGCAGCTTTCTCACTGTAACCCTCTATAAAGTCCCTACAGAAGCCTATTGTACCTAAAAGTGATCGTAAGGCTATAACTGTGTGTGGGCGGGGCAGATTTTGAATCAACTTAATCTTTTCTGGGTCAGGTATACGTCCTCCAGCTTCCACCTGTACTCCTAAGAAACAAACAGATGATTTTAATAATGCAGCCTTTTTCTGGTTCAGGTTCATGCCGGCCTCCTCCAACAAAGTGAGAACCTCATCAAGGAGCCCATAATGCTCCTCCCTGGTATCCGTTTGTAGATGTCGTCCACATACTGGATGATGTTATCTGTTTGAGAACAACTTTGCAAAATGTTAGCCATGCATTGATGAAATGGCGTAGGATTATTACTATACCCTTGCGGGAACACAGCCCAAGTAAATTGCCTCTTCCTTTCAACTGTGACATCATGTCTGGTGTGGTGGATACCAATGTTGTAGCACTGGGGGTGTTTTTGTTAATCTGCCTGTAATCAATAGTTAAACGCCATGAACCGTCTGGTTTCTTTACAGGCCATACAGGTGAGTTTACAGTAGAGACACACTCACGTATTACTATCTGTCTTAACAATTAGTCAATTGTCTGACTAAGTGCAGCTTCTGCTTCCCTTGGATAGGGATATTGTTTCTGTGGAGGGGGATCAATGCTATTCACAGCTACTACCATACCTTTAACATTACCACAATCATGCTTGTGCTGTGCCCACACTTTACTGTGATGCAACAGAATCTCAGCCAGCCGGCTGTCACTAGTATGTAGTAACTTCACAACATCATAATCTTCTGTACCCTTCACAGTAAACACTGAATGCCTATCTGAAATCATGATTGGCATCTTGATGCCCTGGGGATCTCTTGCCCCTTGCCAAATCAAATGATTAGAACGATCAATAATTGATCGAGCGCTGGCAATCCCGTCAGCACCCAAAATACAACCTTCATGTGTACTGACCATACTTAATGGTAAATCAAATTTTAATAGTACCCAATTGCAATGTACTTGGAGCTGAATAGTCCTCCCGCTGGATGGTAGGTCTGTGTGGTAAGTGAGGGAGCAAGCAGCCCCTGAGTCTATCAGAAATGTGTCTTGACGGCCTCCAGCCAAAACTTTCACATATGGGCGGCCTTCCTTGTCAGCAGTAATATAACTCACTGCTGCAATAGAGGCCTGACCCCTTCATAGGGCCAGTGAAGGTGGGGGTTCCTGTGGGTTGTGGGAAGGGTTATATTGGCCATTGTTTCCTACCTGATTTGAGAAGGTCTGTAACAATTGTCTCAGTTCCTCATAAAAGAGTGTAGGTGCAGTAGGTAATCTCGAGCTATTTACAGCCCGTTGCTTTTGTTGTGGACCCTGCCACTCAGCACCTCCCCCTCTAGCCCAGCATTGATTCTTTGTATGTACAGCGCGTTTGCAGTTTACGCACATTTTAGACATTTTACATTCCTTTGACATATGACCCTGCTTACCACAATTAAAACAGCCTGACTTAACACCACCCTCGTTAGTAACAATCATAGCGATTTCCTTTTTCTCTATTGGTGCTTTATCTGTTTCAGACTCATTCCAGTCTCTTAAACAATCATGTATGCCTTGCCCTGTACCTTGTGGAACAGGGTCTACTGACAGTACCCTGCTGTACTGTATCAATAGATGCTTGCATGTAGGAGAGACCAAGTCTTTATATTTGTTGATTACCAACTACCAAAACTTGATGTTATCATCTGTAATCGCAACTCTTGCTGCAGCTCTCTCTCTGTGGGTATTATATATTTGCACAAAACTTCAAATTAAGTCAGTAGGATGTTGTCTCTCTTTGGGAACAGCATCAAGAACCTTACTGAGATCTGGTGCATGACGATAATTAGCAGCCACACACATTAATCTAACTCTCTCATCATGTCCTGGATATTATGGGTTAGCACCTGGTGGTGTAAATTCAGTTGGTGCAATCACTTCAACTGGTAATACTGAACTTGGGATTCTGCAACAATCCCTGTCGGTGAGATTAAACGTATGTTGTATACCACGCAGTTTTTCACACAAAGGTGTAGGATCTGTATTGCCATCCCATTTGGGCAACTGTTCTTTCATCAAAGCCAATTCTGACAATGTCAAATCCCTATTGACCTGTTCATCAGCATAATCATATGTAGTTATTCCAGTTTGCTGGTCCAAAGTACCAGTTGTGCGTATCCTACGAGTCATTACAGGAGCTGTTTTGACATATTTGCCTGCAAAATGTACTCTCCCTTTTGGTTCTGTTCTTTCAGTATTGAGCCTCCTTGATTTAACATTTTCTGCAATACTGGACATATAGTCCCCTCTAGCGCCTTCCTCGTGATACTGAACCTCCTCAGGTGCTATAGCAAAGTCCTCAAACTCATCTGTCCTCCACCTCTTCACTCTCTTGTCTAGGATCCCAGTCCTCAGGACCATCGCTATCCTCACTATCTGTTTCTTGCTCATTGGCAACCATTCCCAATGCTGCAATTCTGCGCTGCAAAACCTTATTATTCTGTCATTGTTCACATGCTTTTTTACGTACCTCCCTCAACTTTTGTACAATGTATCTGTTGTGTGGCAGTCAATCACCTTTCAAACGTGGAAGCACTTGTAACTGATTCTAATCGCTTAACCTTCATTTTCTTACAATTTTCCCTTGTAAAATCATATCTTGTTTTCAATTCTTCAATAGTTTGCCTCATTGCTCTTATGCAATTAGCCTGTTTCACTTTCTTATGCTTTTCTTTTCCATTCCGAGGCACACATTCCTGCCCTATAGTATTGACTGGTTCATTACTGTCTCTTGTATAGGGTCCCTCCTTGCCATGTTAAAAATATAGTCTATACTCCAGATTCTCCAGTCATCCATTCGATGACCGTCACGATTATTTTTGAACATATTTGGAGTTGATCAGACTAACAAAACTAACAAAAAAAACCCAACAACACTTTTTAGTTTTGTGTTTTAAATCTATGCTTAAGGAAGCATAAAATTTTATTTGGGTTTGTTGCACATTTAATTGACACTTTTGTATGTGCTGTTGGGCTTAACTGGAACTTATTGTATGATTGTTCCTTATTTGTACCACCTAGTGTGGACAGTTTTAAATAAGAGGCTTATCCTATTGCCTCCTTGTCGTGACTTATAAACCAAACAGTAAAAACAGACAAAACAAGTGTAACAAATCTTCTTAAAAACAAACATAAAACTTAAATCTGAGTATGCCCGTACCTGTTGAGCAATACAAGTCCGTGTAACTAGTCCAATAGACTACTGGCACGTCATAACACTACACGATTTACTTGTGACTTTTTTTAGGATTCCAGAGGTCCTCTTTCATACATAAAGTCCTAATAGTCAATACACTTTTAGTTAAGCAGTCTTAACTAATTGTGTCCTCAATGTACATGAATTATCAAGTAGTCAAAAGTCCTCTTTAATACTTTACTCTTGATTCTCTCTACATTCTAAAATCTGAATATAAAACAAAAAAACAGTAACTACTCACCAATGTACATGGTTATATGTTCGATCTGAAGTCTTGATTCAAAGATTCTCCACACCGTCTGAGCCAATAGTAGAAACAGTATCCTTCTGTCCGCTTCGTCCTGGTTCCCTGCAGGGGATACAGGCTGGCAAAAAAGGTTTCTCCATAGTCAAGTATCAACCCCCGGTATTTGGGGAAAAAAAAAAAAAAAAGTATGGTGACCAAAAGGCCCATACATCTGGCTTTTATCTTCTTGGGACCCTTTGATCCCAGTGGCATTATCTCTTTCGATCTCTCTGAAGTCTGGGTCCTTCTGGTCCACAGCATTGTTATCTCATTAGCTTGCAGTCAATGTTGGGCAAGAAGCTTGTAGACGCAACGTCTCTCTCAATTGTTAGCAGTACATGCAGTTTGAACCAAACAGTCTGCTATCTGCAATTTTAGTCTCTTATCAGAAAAGAACACCAGTATAGCTCTGCTGGTCCACGTGCGTAGCAAACTGCTAATCAATTCTCAATCCATGTTTTCCAACAAACAGGCTGGAGGGAGGCAGCAGGTCTCTACTGTGAACAGGCTGGAGGGAGGGAGCAGGTCTATACTGTGAACAGGCTGGAGGGTGGGAGGGAGCAGGTCTGTACTGTGAACAGGCTGGAGGGAGGGAGGGAGCAGGTCTGTAGTGTGAACAGGCTGGAGGGAGGGAGCAGGTCTGTAATGTGAACAGGCTGGAGGGAGGGAGCAGGTATGTACTGTGAACAGGCTGGAGGGAGGGAGGAGGTCTGTACTGTGAACAGGCTGGAGACAGGGAGGAGGTCTGTACTGTGAACAGGCTGGAGGGTGGGAGGGAGGAGGTCTGTACTGTGAACAGGCTGGAGGGAGGGAGGGAGCAGGTCTGTACTGTGAACAGGCTGGAGGGAGGGAGAGAGCAGGTCTGTATTGTGAACAGGCTGGAGGGAGGGAGAGCAGGTCTGTACTGTGAACAGGCAGGAGGGAGGGAGCAGGTCTGTACTGTGAACAGGCTGGAGAGGGAGGAGGTCTGTACTGTGAACAGGCTGGAGGGAGGGAGGGAGGAGGTCTGTACTGTGAACATGGGGAGGGAGCAGGTTATGTACTGTGAAACATGAGGGAGTCCGTACCCCCAGGTCTGTACCCTGAACAGAATGAGGGAGGGAGGGAGCAGGTCTCCCTCGATGTACAAAGTGAACACGGGCCAGGCGTGGAGGGACTGGGAGCCAGCAGGTCGGTTTGTGAAACCGTAACACCAAAGGAGGGAGGGAGGGGAGCCAGTCTGTACTACTGTGAACATCGCATGGAGGGATGGAGTGGAGAGGGAGCAGGTCTGTACTGGTTGTCCGACCTCCCTCCCCATGGTACTGTGAATGACATGCTTAACGGCTGGAAGTGAGTCCTGGGCACGTGAGCAGTGACTGACACTCTGTACTGCTGGGAACAGGGAGGAGGGACGGAACATGCATCGGCTCTGAAACAGGCTGGAGGGAGGGAGGGAGCAGGTCTGTACTGTGAACAGGCTGGAGGGAGGGAGGAGGTCTGTACTGTGAACAGGCTGGAGGGAGGAGGTCTGTACTGTGAACAGGCTGGAGGGAGGGAGGAGGTCTGTACTGTGAACAGGCTGGAGGGAGGGAGGGAGCAGGTCTGTACTGTGAACAGGCTGGAGGGAGGGAGGGAGCAGGTCTGTACTGTGAACAGGCTGGAGGGAGGGAGAGAGCAGGTCTGTACTGTGAACAGGCTGGAGGGAGGGAGGGAGCAGGTCTGTACTGTGAACAGGCTGGAGGGAGGGAGGAGGTCTGTACTGTGAACAGGCTGGAGGGAGGGAGGAGGTCTGTACTGTGAACAGGCTGGAGGGAGAGCAGGTCTGTACTGTGAACAGGCTGGAGGGAACAGGTCTGTACTGTGAACAGGGGAGGGAGGCAGGTCTGTACTGTGAACAGGCTGGAGGGAGGGAGGGAGGAGGTCTGTACTGTGAACAGGCTGGAGGGAGGGAGGGAGCAGGTCTGTACTGTGAACAGGCTGGAGGGAGGGAGGGAGCAGGTCTGTACTGTGAACAGGCTGGAGGGAGGGAGGAGGTCTGTACTGTGAACAGGCTGGAGGGAGGGAGGAGGTCTGTACTGTGAACAGGCTGGAGGGAGGAGGTCTGTACTGTGAACAGGCTGGAGGGAGGGAGGAGGTCTGTACTGTGAACAGGCTGGAGGGAGGAGGTCTGTACTGTGAACAGGCTGGAGGGAGGGAGGGAGCAGGTCTGTACTGTGAACAGGCTGGAGGGAGGGAGGGAGATGTACTGTGAACAGGCTGGAGGGAGGGAGGGAGCAGGTCTGTACTGTGAACAGGCTGGAGGGAGGGAGGAGGTCTGTACTGTGAACAGGCTGGAGGGAGGGAGGGAGCAGGTCTGTACTGTGAACAGGCTGGAGGGAGGGAGGCAGGTCTGTACTGTGAACAGGCTGGAGGGAGGGAGGAGGTCTGTACTGTGAACAGGTTGGAGGGAGGGAGGAGGTCTGTACTGTGAACAGGTTGGAGGGAGGGAGGAGGTCTGTACTGTGAACAGGCTGGAGGGGAGGAGGTCTGTACTGTGAACAGGCTGGAGGGAGGGAGGAGCAGGTCTGTATTGTGAACAGGCTGGAGGGAGGGAGAGAGCAGGTCTGTATTGTGAACAGGCTGGAGGGAGGGAGGAGGTCTGTACTGTGAACAGGCTGGAGACAGGGAGGAGGTCTGTACTGTGAACAGGCTGGAGGGAGGTAGCAGGTCTGTACTGTGAACAGGCTGGAGGGAGGAGGTCTGTACTGTGAACAGGCTTTAGGGAGGGAGGGAGCAGGTCTACAGTGAACAGGCTGGAGGGTGGGAGGGAGGAGTTATGTACTGTGAACAGGCTGGAGGGAGGGAGGGAGCAGGTCTGTACTGTGAACAGGCTGGAGGGAGGGAGGGAGCAGGTCTGTACTGTGAACAGGCTGGAGGGAGGGAGGAGGTCTGTACTGTGAACAGGCTGGAGGGAGGGAGGAGGTCTGTACTGTGAACAGGCTGGAGGGAGGGAGGAGGTCTTTACTGTGAACAGGCTGGAGGCAGGGAGCAGGTCTGTACTGTGAACAGGCTGGAGGGAGGGAGGAGGTATGTACTGTGAACAGGCTGGAGGGAGGGAGGGAGCAGTTCTTTACTATGAACAGGCTGGAGGGAGGGAGGCATTTCCCTTTTCTGCCTCACTGTAATAGCTGTACACTGGGCTCTCTTCACCATAAGCATTGTAGGATCTGAATATCATTCAAATAAGGCACATACGTTGAAAATCAAACTTCTAACCTTGCATTTGAGACTTCAGTGTATTTTTGTCTATGAAATATGTAAAATGCCATCCACCCCATTCAGTTGACCCGACCATCTTATTTCTGTCGTTCTCAGAAGTATCTGATATGGGTGAGGTCACAGGGGCTACTTCACTAGAAAATAATGAACTTCACCTCTGTGGGGCTGGATTTCAATCTCCCACGGGTTACATGTGAAATCAGTTTGGAGGTCTCAGTTTAGCTCCCTGTGGATGCTGGTTCACCTTAAAATATATATATATAAAAAAATAACATACACAGTTCTTTTATTGTTGACTCTGGTGCAGGCAAGGTCCTTGCGAGTTTCCTTGTACAGCATTGCAAGCGACCAGACCTTAACACAATGCTGCTCGTTCTTGATTGTGTGCAGGACCTAGGGGACGTCCATCATTCCCCCTCCTAGCCAGAGTCCAACGAGTAGGCCCCCGCACCACGAACCCTTAAGCTGTTATCTTGTGGTTTGCTGCAACTATAGAAAACATGAGCACATGCAGACTGGCCCTGGCTCCAAGCCACTGGGAGTGGAACATACTGGAGGCTCTTGTTTCTTGGAACAAGTCCCGTTCAGCCACACCTGTTTCCAGCCATCGCGGGAGACATGCCGTCCCCGCCAAGTGAGACCGTTTCAGAGAAAATCTGGAATTCTGTGAAAAACATTGGTACGCGTGGAGTTTTGAATATTCTTCTGTAGAGTGTATATGTTACAGTAAAAAGATTTACTGGTAAAATTCAGAAGTAAACTTAATAACGCTTTACATCAGACAATTACAAAAAGTAATGACCAAAGCTAAGGTTTACAATTTTGGAAAAGCAAACTATGAAGGTATGAAACAAAGATTAACAGAAGTAGATTGGAGTAAAATAGAGAAAACACCCACAGAAGAAGGATGGTTGTTCTTCAAAAATGTAGTACTAGAGGCGCAAAACAATTATATCCCTAAAGTAGACAAATCAAAATGTATAACTAAATTGCCAAAATAGTTTAATACATCAATTAAAAAAAATATTCAGCGAAAAAAGGCACTTTACAGAGCAATAAAAAAGGACCAAAAAGAAAGTACGCAGAAAGAGTACACAGAACTGCAAACGCAAGTCAAAAAGGAAGTTAGAAAGGCCAAGAGAGAAATAGAAATGAACATTGCTAAGGGAGCTAAAACCAATTCCAAAATGTTTTTCCAATATTACAACAGCAAGAGAACATTCAAAGAGGAGATTAAATGTTTAAGAGATACAAATGGCAAAATCGTAGATGAAGAAAAAAAAAAAGCAAATATATTAAATGATTACTTTTCACAAGTTTTTACAAAGGAAGATACTGACAACATGCCCCACATGTCATCCAGTTCCTATCCAGTTTTAAATAACTTTAGCATAACTGAGGCAGAAGTGTTAAAGGGACTAGGAGCTCTTAAAATAAACAAATCCCCTGGGCCGGATGAGATCCTCCCAGTAGTACTCAAAGAAATGAAAGAAGTAATTTACAAACCGCTAACCAAGATCATGCAGCAGTCTCTTGACACAGGGGTGGTACCGACAGACTGGAAAATTGCACAAAAAGGGAAACAAAACTGAACCAGGTAACTACAGACCAGTAAGCCTGACTTCTATTATATGCAAACTTATGGAAACTATAAGATCCAAAATGGAAAATTACCTATATGGTAACAGGGTCCTGGGAGACAGTCAACATGGTTTTAGGAAAGGGAGATCGTGTCTAACTAACTTGCTTGATTTTTTTGAGGATGCAACATCGATAATGGATAATTGCAAAGCATATGACATGGTTTATTTAGATTTCCAGAAAGCTTTTGACAAAGTCCCGCACAAAAGATTAATTCTCAAACTGAACGCAGTTGGGATTCAAGGAAACGCATGTACATGGATTAGGGAGTGGTTAACATGTAGAAAACAGAAAGTACTGATTAGAGGAAAAACCTCAGAATGGAGTGTGGTAACCAGCGGTGTACCACAGGGATCAGTATTAGGTCCTCTGCTATTCCTAATCTACATTAATGATTTAGATTCTGGTATAGTAAGCAAACTTGTTAAATTTGCAGACGACACAAAAGTAGGAGGAGTGGCAAACACTGTTGCAGCAGCAAAGGTCATTCAAAATGATCTAGACAAGATTCAGAACTGGGCAGACACATGGCAAATGACATTTAATAAAGAAAAGTGTAAGGTACTGCACGCAGGAAATAAAAATGTACATTATAAATATCATATGGGAGATACTGAAATTGGAGAAGGAATCTATGAAAAAGACCTAGGAGTTTTTGTTGACTCAGAAATGTCTTCATCTAGACAATGTGGGGAAGCTATAAAAAAGGCTAACAAGATGCTCGGATACATTGTGAAAAGTGTTGAATTTAAATCAAGGGAAGTAATGTTAAAACTGTACAATGCACTAGTAAGACCTCATCTTGAATATTATGTGCAGTTCTGGTCACCTCGCTATAAAAAAGATATTGCTGCTCTAGAAAGAGTGCAAAGAAGAGCGACCAGAATTATTCCGAGCTTAAAAGGCATGTCATATGCAGACAGGCTAAAAGAATTAAATCTGTTCAGTCTTGAACAAAGAAGACTATGTGGCGACCTAATTCAAGCATTCAAAATTCTAAAAGGTATTGACAGTGTCGACCCAAGGGACTTTTTCAGCCTGAAAAAAGAAACAAGGACCAGGGGTCACAAATGGAGATTAGACAAAGAGGCATTCAGAACAGAAAATAGGAGGCACTTTTTTACACAGAGAATTGTGAGGGTCTGGAATCAACTCCCCAGTAATGTTGTTGAAGCTGACACCCTGGGATCCTTCAAGAAGCTGCTTGATGATATTTTGGGGTCAATAAGCTACTAACAACCAAACGAGCAAGATGGGCCGAATGGCCTCCTCTCGTTTGTAAACTTTCTTATGTTCTTATTACCGGTAAATCTCAAGAATAGCCAAGTGAAATAGCCAGATAAATATATTGTTCGACATTGATTATTTTGTTAATTGACAATTTATATGCAGGAATAAATAAATTCTTTGACATGCCTGTATTTACAAATAAGTAAATCGTAAGATTAACTGGTAAATGTCTGCAAAGCAATCTATTTCTTCGTAATTGCAGAGATTTACCACCTAAATCTAAATCTTTACCACCTTAGTTGACATTTACTGACAAGACTTTCTGACACTTCTCATAACATATATATGGTTCATTATGTGATCAACAGCTTCGATCACATGTACGAAGATAGCCCATAAACCACCTGTTCGTTTCGATCCTCTAAAGATTGTTTCCCACACTATGCTCACAGGTCAAATTTATCTAAGCTTGGCAGCAGCTCAAGGAAGCAAAACTAAATGTCAACCAAATAAAATGTTGCATTTGTAACGTTTTATAAGGAATGCCACACAGGATTCAGTCTGTTTTTCAATGGAACACTTCTATCTTCAGCACCTCAAAACAAGAAGTGTGACAGTCCTGTGCGTTGCTGCACGAACAAACAGTGAACAAGAGCAGTGAGTGCCATTGTGTCCTGTGTGTTCCCTGGCTTATCGGACTGCTTACACTGCCAGCACATTCCCTCACTTTGTTCTGATGGCAGGGTGCAGTTGCGCAACATGTTGTTCTGTCAGGCCCTTTACTGTTTAGCATGTGAGGTGCCAGTGGTACAGTAAAAATGCAGACGCGTGCCTTTGCATTGAATGTCTCTTGTGATTTGGATTGTGCTTCCACATTTGTGCTATGTTTACGAATGCAGGGAACGGCAAACACATTCCACTGTGAAAGAAGACCGCTTCGACTGCTATGGGGATATATACCAGCCTGATGAAATAGCTTGTGACTGAAACTGGTCATCACCACCTGGGATGTCTGACTTCAAATCACATTGTAATATGATGCTGAAAAACACAACCAGTTCACAATTAGTTCTCCTGATTATTAATGGATTAATGGCAACATTGCTTCCATACACAGGAAGTTTAGCTAAGTGGGCCTGTGCTTTGTAATTGTGCTTGAGTGTGTTTCAGTAGCTTTGTCTTTTGAATTCATCAGCTATTCACAATGAGGCCATTCGAGCAAGGTCATTGAGCGGCCTGCACATTTATTCTGATGTGTTTTTCAGCTTACTGTATGTACGTGAAGGGAACATCGAGTTCCTGTTGCAAAACTATCAGCATGCCCAGGAGAAGATGTGGATGCAGACAAGTGTCTTGCACAAGATACTTCAGAGAATTAAGCAGCCCAATTGCTTTCAGGTTTCTGTAACACTAACAGTATTTTACTTTTGCCAAAAAAGTTGCTAAACCTTTTCCTAGTCTACCGAGCCCAAGTGATATCCAGTAGTCCTCATTAAAGTACATTTGTGATAAGTGATTGTGTGTGTTCTCTTCCCCGAACAGAGCCTATTCCTAGAATCATTCTTCGTGTACTTAACCTCACTAGTTCTACTTGGGAATGTTTTTCACTCCCCACTGTTATTTTTCAGGGACCAGGATCATTTACGAGCGCAAGTTTCTCCTGGAGTGCCGGAACTCTCCGCTCGCTCGGACTCCCCCCTGCTGCCTGCCACAGATCCCGGGGGTGACTGTGCCGCAGCATCCCCGCCTGTCCAAGCTGGAGGAGCTGAAAGAGGAGGAGCCTGACAACGACCTGCCAGGTAAGACACAGACTGGGTGTGAGGGGGCAGGGTGCAGGTCGCAGGTCACACACAGGCTGGGTGTGAAGGGGTAGGGTGCAGGTCACACAGGCGGGGCGTGAGGGGGCAGGTCGCACACATGCAGGGTGTCGGGGCAGGTTGCAAGATGCAGGTCACACACAGGTGGGGTATGAGGGGGCAGGGTGCAAGGTGCAGGTCACACACAGGCGGGGTCTGAGGGTGTGGGTCAGACACAGATGGGGAGGTTGTGAGGAGGTTGGTGGGGGCTGCAGGTCAGACAGGGAAATCTGCTTCAGTTTTGTTAAATACCGGGTAGCATAAAAATGTACAGATTTGATAATGGCATCCATAACTGTTAGTCAGTAGTGCTACATTTTTTATTCAGTGACAGACATTTTTGCTAGAAGTATCTATGTGATTTCTAGATGTGGTAATAGCCACTTGATTGGCAGGTCGTTTAATATCCAAGACTGCACACAGCCTCCTTAGCGATGGACAGACTTCACTATACATTTCCTCCACAGACTTACTGAAGGGACTGGCAGTCATGGTCGTGTGTTGAGACAATGGAAGCCTTGTTTGTATGCTTGGTAGAATTTTCAAAGCGACTTGCGAGTTTTGCAATGCAGGGCCAGCTGAGTGACGAACTCCACTGTTGCTCCTGCGTTAGCCAGCATCGAGGAGCCAAATTGTCAGGCGCAGGGATGTGGTTTATAGCCCCATGTCTGTTCTCTGAATGTTGGCATAATGTACAGGGCCTCATAAAGGTGTCATTTATAGAGCCCACAGACCCAGCTTGTTCCTTGTGAAAACGTTCAGTGTTTTGGAGCTGCTCATTGAGCTGTTCGCTGAACAAGAGGAACACGCTCCAGAAAGGGAAGGTGGAGCACTTCATCAAATCAGCTTGGCCTGGTTTCTCAGTCTGACATAAATAGCAGTATAGTATGTACGCCATTTATAACTATTAAACACTCAAAAGCATAAAGTTTAAGACGATGAGAAAGACTTATTTTCAAGACATATGGCGTTGAATTTATTACATTTCTTTTCGTATGTCTAAGACTACACCTGGTGATCTGTTGGATCCGGAATCTGTAGAAGACCAAAATAAAAGCAAGGAGTTTTAGTGTACTGGCTCTTGACAGCAGTGTGTTGACAGAAGACCTTCAAACGCTGGCAGCTTCACAGCGCTCTGCGAACTTCTGGCCCTGCAAAGAAACTCCATGCAAGCTGTGTGAACTTCCTGCTGGAAGACTTCTCCTGTAACTGGGTGGAGTGCTAGATATTCTGCAGGAGTGTCTCTGAAGCACTGAACTTTTTACTACTCCTCACAGTTGGGTAATTTCTGTGTTCCTCCCTCCCTCCCTGCCTGCCTGCTGCTCCCGGTCACATGCTGTGGAGGGCCCCAGCCTGGAAGTTTGCTCTCATTTGTTTATCAGAACCTGATTTGCTCAGAGGAAGGAGGGGCCGGAGCTTTCAACATGTGACTTTCCAGTCCTCTGTCCACGAGGGGGGGGGTTGTGTTTCAAACCCTCCAAGCACAATATGCAGTGCGATGCGAGTGGTGTCTGTTCAGTTAAAACAGGTAACTCAACTGCCCAACAGTAGCAGTGCAGGATCCTGTTCCTGCACAGACATGATTATTCATTAGAGAATTTGCTTGTCTTCTATGCTGCTTTACATATTCATGTCCCTGCGTAGTCCGAATAATGCTATGCTATTTTACATTGCATGTGGCTGGGCTTTGTGTCCAGGCCCACAGCAGCCCTTGTATATAGAGCTTTTTTATATGACGGTTTACAGCAGTTATAATTAATAGGAAGAAGAGTGCACAGTTTGAGCTAGTGAAGAATCTGTTTGAGAGTAACCATGATTTTGGTAATGCTTGCTTTTGGCTTTAGTTCAGGATAACATTAAGCCAGACTGCAGAGTGGAAGCAGAACTTGTGTTTGTAAAAAGCTGCTTAATGTGCATCCGCCCCCGAGTACCCCTGACAGACAGATCGCAACAGGGGCCATGTGCAGCTGCCATAGGCTGTCCAGTTATGTTTCACATGCCTTCAGTGTTCAGCACCTTCCTGAAAATAGATAGATCCCAAGCGTATCAGAGAATGTAGGCTGGAGCCAGACTGCTGCGTTTCACAATACGTCCATGTGAAGAGTTAATTTAATCGCTGTAAAAGGTAATATGCGCAAATCTTACGAAAGGTGTGGACTTGCAATCTAACCTTATTGAGGAGATCACACCACTCCTTCACATGTATGAAATGTAGTCACTGAATCAAGAATATCGGTGTCCTAAAAAGTAATCAGAACTTCATGCTAACTTTATTCCAAACACGCTATAAATGCTGACTATGCATGCGGGTCCAGTGGAAACCAAATCACTTTTTAGAGAGGAAGAATCTCCTGAACTGTTCACTGTCTATTATATTGATCTAATCGTGTTAAATCCCAGCCCTGTCTTCGCTGTGTGTTTTTTGTATTTGAGGATGTTGAGAGACCTTGAGACCTACCGCAGTGCGATTGTGTGTTTCTTGTATTTAACCCATAGCGTTATTTTTTTCACAGTCAAACAGGTTTAAAAGGCACTACATATCAAAAGGACACTCAGTACTTTGCATCTCCAGCCAAGCCGCACCCCTTGTTTGCTGTATTTTTCACATACCTCTTCATAGTCGTGCATACTGATAAATCCTCTCCCGATCACTTGTTTTATCACCAAACTCCTCAATAATGCGATCTAAGTCAGAATTTTATTACTATAACATCTCAAAAAGCTCTGCAAATGTCTGATATTTGAGCGCTGGATGCGGAAGCAGCTATCTTGTTCTTTTATGTCCATATTAGGTCTGTGGTGCAGGGCCTCTGTGTATTGCTCCGATCCGCCCCTATTGGTCTCACTCGGCCATTGAAAGGTTTTCTCAGTTTTTTTCCGGAGAAAAAACGACTAGAGACCAGCGCTTGGACAGGGTCCAACATGGAACTGGAAAGGTAAAATTGTAATGTCGGACCTGGTCCAACATAGGACCGCAAAGGGTTAAGGATGCTAAGAGGGACAGTGCATCACCCTGCCTGAGACCCCAGTGGGATTGTGTTTCTTGTATTTAAGGATGCTAAGAGGGACAGTGCATCACTCTTCGAAGCACTAACTTGGTTTCTTTTTTTTTTTTTCTAGCTGACGAAAGTGACCAGTTCGAAATGGACATGTGAAGAGCGAGCCAGCCAGCCGGCAGCGAAGGAGGAAATGCTTCCTGTTTTTTAAAGGTTTTTTTCTGGTGTCTGAAGCAAACTTTTTATTTTTATTTTTGATGCTCCAAGTGGAGTAGGACTGTTCCTGAAGGAGTAACCATGTTGTAGGATATAGTGTTTGGAGCTGGTAGGGAATTTGGTTAATTTTCTTTTAAAACACTGCTTTTAACGCAGTCATTTTGTATCATTGTTACTTTTTTTTTTTTTAAACAAAATATGTATTTGATACATTCGAGTTTACAAAAACACACAGTGTTTACGCTAGTCTTTAATTAAAGCGTAATGGCTGTTAACATTTGTTTTGTAAATCTTTAAAACAGTCCAGGGTGGGGGATGCTGGTGTTCACAGCTCCTGTTGTGAAGCCAGTCGAGTTTTGTTTGTGTGCAGTAAGTTGCTGCTGAGAAGTCTGGGAGCTTGGTGTTTAATAAAAGATTGAAACATCTCTTACCTTTTCAGATCTTCATTTGTTATCGTAGGTATTTCTGTTACTTAACAAATCAATAGCTTTTTTCTCAGCAACTAACATAAAATAAAGGTTTCAATATACATATGTAAAACTCATGCATCCTCTGCTAATGGAAATTTTACCTGTTGACAGGATAACATCACTGGCTAAGATGTTACCGGACAGAATTAGTCTCTCAGAAGCTGCAGTTTAAAGAGCAAAGCACACACTTATTTAAAAAAAAAAAAAAAAAAAAGACACCAAGAAAAAGGCATAAGGGCCAAAACAAAAGGTTTAAACCAAACAATACAATATCGGCTGGGCATTCGCCTTCATTATAAACTTCACTACTGTATCCACACAAGTCAAAAACATTAATCTACCTAGAGGAGATTAAATGTTTAAGAGATACAAATGGCAAAATCGTAGAGGAAGAAAAAAAAATAGCAAATATGTTAAATGATTACTTTTCACAAGTTTTTACAAAGGAAGATACTGACAACATGCCCCACATGTCATCCAGTTCCTATCCAGTTTTAAATAACTTTAGCATAACTGAGGCAGAAGTGTTAAAGGGACTAGGAGCTCTTAAAATAAACAAATCCCCTGGGCCGGATGAGATCCTCCCAGTAGTACTCAAAGAAATGAAAGAAGTAATTTACAAACCGCTAACCAAGATCATGCAGCAGTCTCTTGACACAGGGGTGGTACCGACAGACTGGAAAATTGCAAACGTAATACCGATCCACAAAAAGGGAAACAAAACTGAACCAGGTAACTACAGACCAGTAAGCCTGACTTCTATTATATGCAAACTTATGGAAACTATAATAAGAGCCAAAATGGAAAATTACCTATATGGTAACAGGGTACTGGGAGACAGTCAACATGGTTTTAGGAAAGGGAGATCGTGCCTAACTAACTTGCTTGATTTTTTTGAGGATGCAACATCGATAATGGATAATTGCAAAGCATATGACATGGTTTATTTAGATTTCCAGAAAGCTTTTGACAAAGTCCCGCACAAAAGATTAATTCTCAAACTGAACGCAGTTGGGATTCAAGGAAACACATGTACATGGATTAGGGAGTGGTTAACATGTAGAAAACAGAAAGTACTGATTAGAGGAAAAACCTCAGAATGGAGTGTGGTAACCAGCGGTGTACCACAGGGATCAGTATTAGGTCCTCTGCTATTCCTAATCTACATTAATGATTTAGATTCTGGTATAGTAAGCAAACTTGTTAAATTTGCAGACGACACAAAAGTAGGAGGAGTGGCAAACACTGTTGCAGCAGCAAAGGTCATTCAAAATGATCTAGACAAGATTCAGAACTGGGCAGACACATGGCAAATGACATTTAATAGAGAAAAGTGTAAGGTACTGCACGCAGGAAATAAAAATGTACATTATAAATATCATATGGGAGATACTGAAATTGGAGAAGGAATCTATGAAAAAGACATAGGAGTTTTTGTTGACTCAGAAATGTCTTCATCTAGGCAATGTGGGGAAGCTATAAAAAAGGCTAACAAGATACTCGGATACATTGTGAAAAGTGTTGAATTTAAATCAAGGGAAGTAATGTTAAAACTGTACAATGCACTAGTAAGACCTCATCTTGAATATTATGTGCAGTTCTGGTCACCTCGCTATAAAAAAGATATTGCTGCTCTAGAAAGAGTGCAAAGAAGAGCGACCAGAATTATTCCGGGCTTAAAAGGCATGTCATATGCAGACAGGCTAAAAGAATTGAATCTGTTCATCTTGAACAAAGAAGACTACGTGGCGACCTAATTCAAGCATTCAAAATTCTAAAAGGTATTGACAGTGTCGACCCAAGGGACTTTTTCAGCCTGAAAAAAGAAACAAGGACCAGGGGTCACAAATGGAGTTTAGAAAAAGGGGCATTCAGAACAGAAAATAGGAGACACTTTTTTACACAGAGAATTGTGAGGGTCTGGAATCAACTCCCCAGTAATGTTGTTGAAGCTGACACCCTGGGATTCTTCAAGAAGCTGCTTGATGAGATTTTGGGATCAATAAGCTACTAACAACCAAACGAGCAAGATGGGCCGAATGGCCTCCTCTCGTTTGTAAACTTTCTTA
This sequence comes from Polyodon spathula, assembly GCF_017654505.1. Lineage (NCBI taxonomy): Eukaryota > Metazoa > Chordata > Actinopteri > Acipenseriformes > Polyodontidae > Polyodon > Polyodon spathula. The sequence goes on from NC_054545.1 coordinate 23,160,727, forward strand.
TGTTCTTATGTTCTTATGTTCTTCCAACAAACAAAGGATTTCTGGCTCCTTTTATACATGTGGCCACTCCGCAATAAGCACCAATTATCTAATTGTGGAATGGCCACACCTGTGATTCCCACACACACACTCTACACTGACCCACACCTGTATATATCACTAGCAGATTTTGCATTGTGATTCGTTACCAGCAAGCTGCAGTTTAACCTTGTAATCTACTGTGTTGTCTGGACTGGTCGGTAATAAGCTGTAAAGACTCATGCTGGCTGACTCATCAGCAGGGTTCATTGGCCTTTAAAGTGCATGCAGGTACAGAGACTCCTCCTAGTCATGTAATCACGCAGCCTGAAGGGCTATAGATGTTTTATAAAATCACAAGTGCATTAGATTAGTCAGATGCAGTATGTAACGTCTGTAGGAGGCTAGGAGTGAACAATACAAGTTTAGTCAAGATGCAGACTCAAGACGGTATGCTTGCCACGTAGTGTGACACAGACAAGGACCTGGAAGCCAGGAGATGTCTTCAATGAGGATCCTAGAAAGACAGAATGGACAAAATACTTTCACAAGACGATAAGAAAACCATGATCGGAAAAGCAGTATTCAAATATGTAGTTTAAGAGAACAGACTGTGACGAAATGAGTCAAATATGTAAGTGCCTGTGGCAAAGTGCCTGCCCCTATGTATATAGTATGTGTGTGCAGTTATTATTGTATTATGATTTATTGTATTGCTGCAGCGTGGACGAAAGCTGTCACCATTACGTTTTACAGTTTTGTGTGTTTTTAGATGTTCATGAATATGCGTGACTGTCAGCTACTGAGCATTTAATTAGCTGACAGTCACGCATCATTATTAAGCTCGTGTAGACTCTGGCCTAGTTAGTTAACCCCTCAGCCAGAATATAAAAGAGCTGCAGATTGGCTGCATGGAGCAGAGAGTAATAGAGAGAACAAGAGTGAGAGGAGAGGAACAAAACAAACTAAAAAAATAAATAAAAATAAGGATCTATATAATATAATATAATAAATATTTTAAAGCTTTATTTGCAATTTGCATCTCTCGATTTACGGTGGCACTATCATACAGGGAGATGGGATCGGATGGGTTTATTCTATCTTATAATGCCTCCAGAAGGCACTATCGTACAGTGAGGCAGTACCGGCCCTGTTTCTGGAGGATTTATGATCAAGCTGGCTGCATGGTTTATTCACAACACACGCTAAACTAGCAGTGAGTGTCACCGAACTCATCAAAGTCTTTTGCGCTGTGAAAATGTACGTCACACGTAGACCGTCTTTTAAAAATAAACACTAAAGTGATACAGTATTTTTCAGACTATGATAACCCATAAAATCCATGTTGTAAGTATCCACTGCACAATGCGACGGTGCGCTTCACCTGAACAGTTCTGTGAGCGTCCTTTAGTGGGCTAGGATGCTACAGCACCGCCTTGCAGGTCCAGTGTGCCTAACGGAATACTAACAGCATTAACAACCAATCACACACGCAGATAATGTGCAGGGCAGTGGCCACCCCCCTGCTTGCGCCGCGATTCAGGGTACGTGTGGTCACCCAATGGTTTGATGAGCATGACACTGATGTTATCCATATGTCATGGCCTTCTCAGTCACTAGATCTGATCCCAGTCGAGCATTTATGGGATATTCTGGAACGACACCTGAAACAGCGTTTTCCACCTCCATTAACCAGGTGCGAGTGGATTGACTTTCTTGTGGAAAAATAGTGCTGCATTCCTCCTTCAGAATTTCAGAGGCTGGTTGACTCTATGCCACGGCGCATACAGGCCGTACTGGCCGCACATGGTGGCCCAAAGCCCTATTAAGTGACTTTACATTGGTGTTTCCATTTTTTTGTCCACTACCTGTATGTGTTAAATCTGGTGAGATGTATTTAGATGGAAGCTTTAAATATTAAAATAGACTTAAATGGCATTCTTACCCCTGACTGTCTTTGTAAAGCCCATGCAATACATTACTTTTTTTTCAATGATCTGAAATAAGAGTAGTCTAATGTCCCAAGCTGCTACTGTAAAATAATAAAAAGAAAGACAGCAATCTCACATTTGGAATGTTGGTAATCACTTAGATACATTCACAAATACTAATGGAAACTTAATAATGAAATTCCAATTGAGTTTAAAATAAATGACAGTATTAATGTGTACGACACCTGTATATATGGAATAGCCTGTGAGTAAATCCTGAATATGATATCAATAACCTGACAGTGTATAACTATACCTATAACTGTATACTGTAAAGTACTATAACTATACAGTGCCAGGGTATTTATTTCATATACATGAATTGTAAACCCCAAGGTATCATGTAGGGTCATGAGCTTTGTGCGAGACAAAGAGGAACACTGGTCAGTGACACAGTAACTTAGAAGGAAAACATGATGGAATTTAAAATGAGTTGCACGATGGTTTAGAAACATGCTTAAGTGTTGCTTTGATATACCTTTTCTGATGGTGAGAGACAGCTGAGTGTAACCCTTTTTTATTATCCTCAAGTGAAAGCTGTAGTGTGATTCATCCTGGAATAAAGAGTTTAAATAGAAATAATAATCAGTCAATATTACCTCTGTGAGTTGATTGATAAACCTTTTGAGTTAAATGCATCTCTTTCAAGCTTGCATGCATTTCGAATGTCAAAAGAATCCTGTCGAAATACACACGTGACAGCAATCTTAATAATGCTTTTTGAATGTACTTATGCAATTCCGTTTACACCTTGAACACAGTGGTTGCAACTCACCTTACAGTGTCAGGTTAGCACAAGATAGAATGTGCTGGGCTTTGTTTAGTCTGAAAGAAAACATGAAAATAGCACCGAACATTATTTACTCATTGTGTGATGTGTCATTAATGGACTATGATAAGTAAACAGAACTGAAGCCATTAAGGCCTGTATTACAGCACAGTGTGTGACTGACTGTAGTATTTGTAGTATACAAAGTTTGCCAATAAATCTTACACAGCGCCAGTGTTCATAGAGTATCTACAGAATATCTCAGTGTGACAGGGATGGCTGAGTGATGACGTCAGGCCAGAAAGCAGGAAGAAAAACAGTCAAGGTACTGCAGGGCAAAGGCACGGTGGTACAGTGTTTATTTAAACACAAAAATAAGTTAAATATTTAAACAAAAACAGTGCTCACAGAGCAAAATAAATATTCAAACCAAAACAAATCTTGAAGAAAAACACAGGTCAGGCTGGGCAATCACTTTCACTGACCCTGTATTTAGTTTCCTTTTAATTTTCTTCTCCGCTCTGACTCCCATTCTCTCTAGAACACCGACCCGGAGGACACCGAGCTGCCAGCTTTTATGCAGGTGACCGTCTTCTGATTAGCAGCAAATTAATCACTTAGCTGCCTAATCTCACCTCTGCCAGAAACAAAGCAAAAACAAAACAAACACATGACTTCACAGACATTTTTAAATAACTACAAATAAACAATAACACGGCTTTTGCCATCACTTAAATACATAATAAATAATAATAATACTACTACTACTACTACTACTACTAATAATAATAATAATAATACAAAACAAATATACTTTATAGGAACAGGGCTTCTAGCCATGCTACATATCCCCTCCCCTTGTGTGCAGCACACTTGGTCCCAACGGTTACCTCCCCCCTTAGTCCCAAAGTCCTGGAAGAGGGGAAGTAAGTGGCCCATTGGGGCAGCCATGGTGGGAGGTCCTCCTTCTCCATTTGCTGAGAGAGGGTCAGTCCACAGTCTGGCGCCCTCTTGGCGGGACCGAGGCAGGGCAACAGAGGACCCAGGCGTAGTGGACGGGGCGTTGGGAGTGCTGGCAGATGAGCAGTCGGCTGCAGCCACAGGCAAAGGTGTGAGCCCAGGCAACCATGCAGCGATGTCGGGGCAACCAGGGGGAGAGGAGCAGGAAACTAGGCGACATCCTGTGTCTGGCAGTGCCACGAGCTGGGAGTCAGGCCCTGTGACCAAAGGTCTAAACATGCAACCTGGCTTTCTTGGAGCCCAGGTTGAGGGACCAAACCTCCAGGCACCGGGCCATGACACAGGGGTGGTGGTCGGGGCTGTGGTAGAGGTGGTCTTCTCATCTCACCCCCTTCTTTGTAGCCGGCAGCTCCCTCTTCTGGGGCTCCAGCCACACTTGCTCCTGCAGTGAAACTGCTGTGGAGGAAGCTGGTCTCCTGACCTTGCCCCCTTCTTCGTGGCCGGCTGCTCTCCTTTGCGGGGATCTAGCCACAGTATTCACTGCTGCCATGAAGGGCTGGCAGTGACCCCAGATGAAGCAGAGCCGGCAGCGACACCAGTCAAAGCAGAGTTGGCAGCTACCCCAGGTGAAGCAAAGTCGGCAACCCCAGACGGCTTCGGAACCTCTGGAGGCGACGGTGGCAGCAGAACCTTGGGAGGCGATGGCGGGAGGGGAGCCCCTGGCCATGAAGGCGGCAGCAGGAGCCTCACTTCTCCCAGTGGTGGTGGTGGAGGCAGAGGTAGCGCCTGCTCCTGCTCCCACTGCTGGTGGAGATGGACACAGCAGGTCTTCCTTCTTTACTGTGGGTGGTGGAGGCGGAACCAGCAGGCACTCTCCTTCTGCTGGTGGGTATGGGTGCAGCAGGCATTCCCATGGTGAGCTGGGGCTGTTGAGTGGGGAATGTCCCAACTCTTTGCAGACAGGACACCAGCAGTTGGTCATGACAGCACAGAGGATGGCCTCCCAGCTGCTCCCTGGTGGCTGTGGTGGGGCAAGCAGGCACTCTTCCCCTTTTGGTGCAGGCTTGGGCTGTGGATGATAGGGTTCCTCCCTCTTGGGCGTTGAGGACAACTGGGTCCAGTCTATTGCGACATTTCTGCGACGTCCGCAACAAGGCCTTGGTTCCAGGCCTCCTCGTACTGCTTGTCCCCGTAAGGGCAGTCCTCCTGGATGTGCCCAAACTCGCCACAGGCACCACACATAGCAGCCCCTTCCATTCTCCACTGCTCCTGTTCGGCTGCCCAGTCCGGGGGTCCAAATGGCGTTGGAACCCGGGACCACCACATCTTAAGCTACGGCTGCTGCTGTTGTGGTTGCTGCCGCTTCTGCTGCTAGTGATCCCATGCTGGACACCGTGTGTGACAGGGATGTCTGTGTGGTTACGTCAGGCCAGAATGCAGGAAGAAACACAGTCAAGGTACTGCAGGGCAAAGGTATGGCGGCGCCGTATATTTATTTAAACACAAAAATAAATAAAATAGTTAAACAAAAACAGTGCTCACAGAGCAAAATAAATATTCAAACCAAAACAAATCTTGAACAAAAACACAGGTCAGACTTGGAAATTGCTTTCACTGACCCTGTATTTAATTTTGTCTTAATTTTCCTCTCTCTCTCTGGCTCTAGTTTTCTCCTCTAGAACACCCACCCGGAGTGCAGAGAGCTGCCAGCTTTTATGCAGGTGGCCATCTCCCAATTAGCAACAAAAGAATCACTTAATTTGAGAGATGGCCACCTTCTACACAAGGTTTTCTTTTTAATTACACACTGGTAGAGGACGAGCTGCCTAATCTTGCCTCTGCCAGAAACAAAAACAAAACGAATACATGACTACGCCGTCGCAGACATTTTTAAATAACTACAAATAACAATAACACTTTTGCTGTCACTTAAATACATCAGACAGAATATTACAGAGTAGCTATAGTATATCACAGAGTAGATACAGAATATCATGGAGTAGCTATAGAATATCATAGAGTAGATACATAAGAAAGTTTACAAACGAGAGGAGGCCATTCGGCCCATCTTGCTCGTTTGGTTGTTAGTAGCTTATTGATCCCAAAATCTCATCAAGCAGCTTCTTGAAGGATCCCAGGGTGTCAGCTTCAACAACATTACTCGGGAGTTGATTCCAGACCCTCACAATTCTCTGTGTAAAAAAGTGCCTCCTATTTTCTGTTCTGAATGCCTCTTTGTCTAATCTCCATTTGTGACCCCTGGTCCTTGTTTCTTTTTTCAGGCTGAAAAAGTCCCTTGGGTCGACACTGTCAATACCTTTTAGAATTTTGAATGCTTGAATTAGGTCGCCACTTAGTCGTCTTTGTTCAAGACTGAACAGATTCAATTCTTTTAGCCTGTCTGCATATGACATGCCTTTTAAGCTCGGAATAATTCTGGTCGCTCTTCTTTGCACTCTTTCTAGAGCAGCAATATCTTTTTTATAGCGAGGTGACCAGAACTGCACATAATATTCAAGATGAGGTCTTACTAGTGCATTGTACAGTTTTAACATTATTTCCCTTGATTTAAATTCAACACTTTTCACAATGTATCCGAGCATCTTGTTAGCCTTTTTTATAGCTTCCCCACATTGTCTAGATGAAGACATTTCTGAGTCAACAAAAACTCCTAGGTCTTTTTCATAGATTCCTTCTCCAATTTCAGTATCTCCCATATGATATTTATAATGTACATTTTTATTTCGTGCGTGCAGTACCTTACACTTTTCTCTATTAAATGTCATTTGCCATGTGTCTGCCCAGTTCTGAATCTTGTCTAGATCATTTTGAATGACCTTTGCTGCTGCAACAGTGTTTGCCACTCCTCCTACTTTTGTGTCGTCTGCAAATTTAACAAGTTTGCTTACTATACCAGAATCTAAATCATTAATGTAGATTAGGAATAGCAGAGGACCTAATCATAGAGTAGCTATAGTATATCACAGAGTATATACAAAATACTATAGAGTACCTATAGAATATCATGGAGTAGCTATAGTATATCACAGAGTAGATACAGAATATCATGGAGTAGCTATAGTATATTACAGAGTATTATACAATATCATAGAGTAGCTATAATATATCACAGAGTAGATACAGAATATCATACAGTAGCCATAGAATATCACAGTCGCTATAGTATATCACAGAGTAAATACAGAATATCATAGAGTAGCTATAGAATATCAGAGTAGCTATAGTATATCACAGAGTAGATACAGAATATCATAGAGTAGCTTTAGAAAATCATAGAGTAGCTATAGTATATAGCTAGTATATATAGTATAGTATAGTCTGACTGGAAATGACATTAGTAGATTCACATGACAAATGTGTTGAAAACTGGAAGAAAATGGATGGCAAAGAAAGCTGTGGAAGATGCTTAGGCTGTCCTTCGAATCAAAGATTCAACATGGAAAAGGAGATTTTGGTCTCAGTTCAGCTCCTCCTACATTGCACAAGGCAACCCCAGCTCAATGAAGGAAGCTGGTAGTCAATGAGGTGCAAAAGCAGGAGGGAAGGATCAGGTGTGTAAAGGCCATTTCCCAGGACAAGCAGGGAGAATGGATGAGATGGGAAAGTGTGGAACAACGCAAGATCGGCTGGCAAGACCTGTGGACAATGGAACAGAGCAGGACCAGTTTCCTCATCAGATCAGCATATGATGTTCTCCCATCAAAACAGAACCTAAACCTCTGGGTGGGTGAGGATCCCCCATGTCCTTTGTGTTCATCACCTGCAACATTAAGGCACTTTTTGACAGGATGTAAGGTGGGTCTTAGCCAAGGATGGTTTATTTGGCGCCATGACCAGGTGCTGCGATGTTTGGCCTTAGCTTGGAAGAAAAGTGTAACTTGACCAATAAGTTGCCACTAGTTCCATCAAAGCATTACACACAAAAGACAATATTCCTCCATCCAGGAGAGCAACCACCAAGAAAAGGTGTTAAAATCAAGCCTTGCCCAGGACAACTGGAAGCTGCTAGACACTGGAAGATGCTAGCAGATGTTGGTCAATGGCTTATTTTTCCACCTGAGAGTGCCACCACTAACCTTCGAACAGACATTGTCTTGGATGCTTTGTTCATCTGGTAGAGTTAACAGTGCCATGGGAAGGTGCTGTGGATAAGGTGTATGAGAGGAAGAATCTTCGGTATACTCAACTAGGCGGAACAGCGAGGATGGAGAGTCCGACTTTACCCAGTGGAGGTGGGTTGTCAAGGTTTTGTGGCACACTCTACAACCTGGTTTCTCAGAGACGTCTGGTTCAGTGGCCAAGAGTTGCGTCACACAGTGAAGAACTTATTTGAAGCAGAAGAAAGGAGCAACAACTGGCTGTGGTTGAGATGGAAAGATTCTGGCTGGGGATCTCAAGCACAATAGAAAGAGTAACACTGATATACAGGTAAGTAAGCTGGGCTGAGCTGAATGGGGGATGGAGGGGGGTGATGCTGGGACACCAGAATCACTGTTGAGCCCTCTTGAGGTGTCGTGGGCTAGTCAACGAAACACCGAGGATGGAAGGTGCCCACTTGAAGACCCCAGAGATGTACCCTACTTAGCTCAATCCAGAAGGTTATCATGCTGATGCGCTGGGGAGACCGCACTGGGTTGATCCCTGGATCCAGCATCACGGCCGTTGTGTGTGCTGATGCGCTGGGGAGGCAAAATGAGCTGATCCCTGGAGCCAACATTACACTTCAGCAATCAACACCAGACAGAAGGATATCTACATCATCAGATGGAAAACAACGCAAATGGATGGAGATGCAGATGGATCACGTTAGTTTACTGCAAAGCTATGTCTTAGTTGGTGCTTATCTTGGCGAGAGCCGAGTTCAAATTAACATGAAGATCAACATCTACTCTCATGTAATGGAAATCAAAATAATCACAGAGTAGATACAGAATATCATAGAGTAGCTATAGAATATCAGAGTAGCTATATAATATCACAGAGTAGCTATAGAATATCATTGAGAAGCTATAGAATATCATAGAGTAGCTATAGAATATCACAGAGTAGTTATACAAAATCAGAGTAGTTATACAATATCAAAGAGTAGCTATAGAATTTCATAGAGTAGATTATGTCTCAATCCTAAAATTATAGGTGATGCAAAACCTCTGGTCGTAGCTGTAGTTCAAAATATGGGACTTGTTTGACTAGTGAGATAAAAAGTCTTTGGTTATTTGTAAAAGTCGCAGCCAGTGGCGTGTGATGTTATGCAGGAAAACAGGCATGAACAAAAGAAGTTGGTGTGATCTCGCGTTTTTATTAAGAACAAGAACAAAATAAGAAACCAAACAAAAAGAATAATTATTTATTATTATTTCATCAGAGTAGATGTTAAAACTTCATGTTGATTTGAACTCAGCTCTCACCAAGATAAGCACCAACTAAGACACAGCTTTACAGTAAACTAATGTGATCCATCTGCACATCCATTTGTGTTTCTTTTGATCTGATGATGTCAATATCCTTCTGCCTGGTGTTGATGGCTGAAGGGTAAGGCTGGCTCCAAGAATCAGATTATTTTGCACACACAATGGCTGTGATGCTGGCTCTGGGGATCAACCACAGTGCAGTCTCCCCAGCGCATCAGCATGACAACTGTTTGGATTGAGCTAAGTAGGGTACATCTCTGGGGTCTTCAAGTGGGCACCTTCCATCCTCGTTCTTTTGTCGACTAGCCCACGACACCTCAAGAGGGCTCGACAGTGATTCTGGCGTCCCAGCATCACCCCCCCTCCGTCCCCCGCTTAACTCAGCACAGCTTAATTACCCATACATCAGCATTGCTTTCTTTCTATTGTGCTTGAGATCCCCAGCCAGAATCTTTCCATCTCAACCACAGCCAGTTGTTGCTCCTTTCTTCTGCTTCAAATAAGTTCTTCACTGTGTGACGCAACTCTTGGCAACTGAACCCAACATGTCTGAGAAAACGGGTTATAGAGTGTGCTACAAATCCTCAGCAACCCACCCCCACTGGGTAAACCTGGACTTTCCATCCTCGCTGTTTCGCTTCACCAGCTAGTTGAGCATACGGAAGTTTCTTCCACTCATACACCTCATCCACAGCATCCTCCCATGGCACTGTTAACTCTACTATGTGAACAAGGCGTGCTAATCCAGACCACAAGACAATGTCTGGTCAAAGGTTAATGGTGGCAATCTGGTTGAAAAATATGCCGTTGACCAGCTTCCAGTTGTCCTGGACAAGACTTGGTTTTAACACCTTTTCTTGGTGTTTGCTTTTCTGGGTGGAGGAATATTGTCTTTTGTGTGTAATGCTTTGATGAAACGGGTGGCAACTTATTGGTCAGGTTACACATGTCTTCCAATGTTAAGGCCAAACATCGCGCCAAGGCGCCAAGTAAACCATCCTTAGCTAAGAGCCACCTTACATCCTGTCGAAGTGTGTCTTAATGTTGCAGGTGATGAACATAAAGGACATAAGGGATCCTCACCCACCCAGAGGTTTAGGTTCTGTGGTGATGGGAGAACATCATATTTTGATTTGATGAGGAAACTGATCCTGCTATGTTCCATTGTCCATAGGCCTTGCCAGCTGAACTTACGTTGTTCCACATTCCCATCTCATCCATTCTCCCTGCTTGGCCTGGGAAACGGCCTTTAAACACCTCATCCTCTCCTCTTGCTTTTGCATCTTGTTGCCCCATAATATCACCAATACAGTTCACGGGGCGTGAGCTGGGGAAAGAAGCAGAAGGGAGCGGTAAGTAGGACAGAGTGCCGGTTAGAAAGGACTGGACCTAGGATAGAAGAGCGGGCGAGGCCCACTCTAGTAGCAGACGAGAGGAGCTGGACATGGAAGCTAGGATAGAAAGATGAGGACGGCGATGCCGACACATCCCAGGGGCAGAGGACCCAGCAACCGAAACAGGATAGAAAGATGGTCACTGATTGAGGGCGGCGATGCCAACACAACCCAGGGGCAAAGGACCCAGCAACCGAAAACACATACGAGGGTTATGACACAGGGAGCCACCCCTCAGGAGGAAGACAGTCCCGGAAGACCGGGACGTGAAAGGAGATAGAGAGAGAGAAGTACCCAACTTCTGAGACTTCTGTAAAGGGGCGCTTGTTAGCCCCCTAATTGGCCAAGACTTCACGCTGCCCAGGACCTGAAATAAGGACAAGGCATAGAGGTTAGTATGGGTCTCGAGCACAGAGTAGCCATGTCCTGAATTGAGGCAGCGTATAGAACAAAGCCTTGAGTGAGGTAAGATAAGCACAGGAGCTGCGAAAGGACAGAGTGTGGCCGGGGTCCGCTCTGACTCACATGGTGAGAACCCCCCTGAAGGTAAAGGGAGGCTGATGCCTAGCTCTGAGGTCGGGGAAGTGAGACTCACTTGCCCAGAGATGACTGATGCAAAGGCATGTATGAGAAGGTGGAGGGGAGGAGGAGAAGAACGAAACACTAGACAGCGAAGGTGCGAGTGATCAGGGCTTGAATAGAGAATAGGTACTAATTGACAGGAAATTGGAAGCCTCTTGCTGCATGCTCCCTGAACTATGCTGGCTAACATTTAAAAGAAAAGTCCAAACCAGTCCATTGCTGGTTTTACAATGTGAAGGGCCTTGCTCCATCACATTATTATAAAGATGAACATGTGTTCTTAGCCTCCCCCTATCCAGACCCATGGCGTTGCCATTTTAGTGCCACTAGCACAGCTGCTACTCTGCTTGTATTCAATTTAAAGGATTATAAATATATGGCCAGTATTTACCAGGTCAAGGACTCTTTGATCCTCCCCTGGCTCAGTTTCCCCTCCTGCTCTCCTTGTGCTTGTCGCCAAACAGAAACCAAGGACTCATTCTCATTGCTCCTGACAACGCAGGACAGTCATTCCATTAGCATAGCAACAATGGTGTATCCACTCCGGATATAAAATGTAACATATTAACAGACACTCCCTAACTTAGGAAAAGATTATTATTGGTAGATGGCCCCTGGAGAGCTGGGGGTTGGAGATTTTATGTTAGTTAGGCAGTGTGTTCAGGATGGCAAAACAATAAAGATGCATAAATACTCACTCCGGTATTGTTATTATGATTAACAAACTAAAAAACACTAATCACTTGGCAGGAACACCACCTGCAGGTGTGAGCTGCCAGCTCTCTACTACCCCACTTAACTTTTTTAACACCAAGATGTGGACAATGCTGGTACTGTAAAAAATAATTCTATTCAAATCTCTGTTTAAGCATTTTACAGTTGCATAGCATTGACATACCTGTCATAATAAAGGGTTAAACATCCCAACCAATAGCAGTGCTTGGTAATTGTTCATTGTGTCTGAGACTGCACTATAAGTGTATAACACTTTTACCTCTGATAGCGAAGAGGAAGGACATAATTTAACCCAAATATTGTGAAAGTTTGAAAAATACTGTAGCCTCAAGGAAAGCATAACCTATGAAAGTTTTAGGTTTTTTACATGCACACAAGGCAATTACAACCTTATATCACAAATTAGCAAGCGAGTAGATGCGGTAAAAAAGAAACCGCCTCGGGGGGAATGAAATAAACCGAAAGTAAAAGGCACAGCTTGGGCATGAAGAAGTTTAAATGAAAAAGGCATGGATTAGAGCATTTAGTGACACAGGTACACAAACTAATGTATTCCCAGCAGGCTTGTACAATAGAATATGCAGAGGCAAGCACCTCAAGAAAACAAAAGTAAGGCTGTGCATCTACACAGGAGAAAAAATTAAAGCTTAAGGCAAGTGCACACTGAAAGTGAGGAGGAATAGGAGCATGGGACAATTTGAACCTCATTCAGAGGAATGGCTGGAACCACAACTGGTGTTCTCAATGAGTTTAAGGATGTGTTTCAGGGTATTGGCTGGCTGGAAGGGACTGTTGTTCTCATGAGTATGAGGATGTATTTCAGGGTATTGGCTGTGTAGAAGAGGAGCATTCTATCAAAATAGATTAAACCATTCGACCTAAAATACACCCACCCAGAAACATTCCCATCATGCTTAGAGGTCGACTTAAGGCAGAACTAGACAGAAACTTAAAAATTGAAGAACCAACAGAGTGGGTTAATCCAATAGTTATTGTGTAAAAACCAGATGGAAATCTAAGAGTCTGTCTGGATTCAAGGGGTTTGAATGTGTCTGTTCAGAGCGAGCAGTATCAGCCTGGATTCAAGGGGTTTGAATGTGTATGTTCAGAGAGAGCAGTATCAGCCTGGATTCAAGGGGTTTGAATGTGTCTGTTCAGAGAGAGCAGTATCAGCCTGGATTCAAGGGGTTTGAATGTGTCTGTTCAGAGAGAGCAGTATCAGCCTGGATTCAAGGGGTTTGAATGTGTCTGTTCAGAGAGAGCAGTATCAGCCTGGATTCAAGGGGTTTGAATGTGTCTGTTCAGAGAGAGCCGTATCAGAGGAGATCACATGTAAAGTGACTGATGCCAAATACTACTCCTGGATGCAAGCTCAGGTTTCTGGCAACTCAAGATAGATGACAAAAGTTCCTGACTCTCAACACACCATATAGACACTACAGATTTATATGTTTACCCTTTGCCATTAATGCAGCACCAGACGTTTGGAATAAGCTTCCCACCTAGGGAAGCTTATTCCAAAGATGTCAGAGCATACTGCACTCTAAGAGAACTTCTGGAAAATGAAGCAGCATGGCACTGGGAACAAAAACCCCAAGAGGCTCTGTCCAGCCTGAAGATAAAAAAAAAAAACCAAGAGGCTCTGTCCAGCCTGAAGAGAACACTCACCCAAGTATTATGATGAAGTATTATGATGTCAATAAGCCAGTAAAGATTTAATCAGATGTTTCAAAAAGTAGCCTGGGAGTAGTTTTATTGCAAAAGGACACACCTTTGGCATGTGCTTCAAAAGCAATGACAGAAACACAACAGCACTATGCACAAATTGAAAAAAATAAATGCTAGCTATTGTCTTTGGACTGGAAAGATTCCGTCAGTATGTCTGATCACAAGCCTTTAGAGGCAATAATTAAACATACTCTAAGCACTGCACCCCCAAGAATGCAAAGATTACTGATGAAAATATCAGGTCAAGGTTAAATACAAACCAGTTGAAGAAATGAATATAGCTGACACTTTGTCATGTGCATAACTACCTGACTCAAAAGAAGATGACAAAGAAACAGAAGCTCAGATTCACATGCTGTTGAAGAACTTACCTGTTGCAGAAAACAAACTGGATGAATGATGAAACACTGAAGAAATTGCAGCAGATTATGCAAACGGGATGGTCTGACAACAGAAGCGAAAATCCTGTAGAAAGAAAAGAATCCTAGATTTTTGGGAGGAAATCCACGCAGCAGAAGGAATAGTATTCAAAGGAGAAGAAATCATCATTCCTGCAACGAGGAATGAAATGCGCCTAAGCATACATGCGAGCCATCTTGCAGTAGAGAAATACAAGTACAGGAAATCACAGCAAAAGAGCACTTGCGACCACATAACGTTCCAGAGCAACCCTGGCAGACGATAGGAGTGGATTTATTCACGTTCAGCAAAAATGAGTACCTGCTAGCAGTAGATGATTAGTCAAAGTTGTTTTAAGTCATGCTACTGGGAAGTGATACAAAAAGCACAAACGTGATTAAACATTTAAAATCCATGTTTGCTCCCCATGGCATTAGTAGTACTTATTTCAGACAATGGGCCACAGTTTTCTATTCATAGTAATTCTATTATTATTTATTATTATTATTATTATTATTATTATTATTATTAATTACAGTACAATTAAAAGCAAGATACAAAATACAATGACTTCAGTTCTAATAAGAGCAAATGCAAAACACAGTATGATCTAATATCGGGGCAGTGCAAGAGCAGATAACAGTGTTGATAGTTACATCAGGGTTAGATACAAGTGCAGGATTAAATACAGTAAAATAGGGAGCAGATAAGTACAAGTTAAAGTGCATTAAAGGCAGAGTGCTATATTGTCCAGAAGGGAAGAGTTGAATTTTACAGGTATTGTTTGAAGAGGTGTGTCTTGAAGAGGCGCTGGAAGGTGGTCAGGGACTGGGCAGTCCTGACATCCATAGGAAGGTCACTCCACTGCTGCAGGGCGAGGGCGGAGAAGGAGCACGCTCTGGAGGCAGGGGAGTGTAGAGGAGTTACAGCCAGTCTTTTAGTGCAGGCAGAGCAGAGAGATGAGGGTCTGGAGGTAGCTGGGTGCAGTCTGGTCAAGGCATTGGTAGACGAGTACAAGATTCTTGAACTGGATGCATGCAGTGATTTGAAGCCAGTGGAGTGAGCAGAGCAGTGCAGTAGCATGGGAGAAGCGAGGCAGACAGAACACCAGGTGAGAAATGGAGTTTTGGATGAGCAAAATCACATCATGACAAGTCCAAGGTAGCCACAGTCAAATGGTATGGTGGAGCGTACTGAGCAAACCATAAAACACCTGCTGAAGAAAGCTAAGGCTGACGGGCGAGACCCCTACTTGGCCCTTTTTTTTTTTTAAATCAAAACACTCCCCTAGACAACATAGGAGCATCTCTGACTCAGTTGCTGATGGGAAGAAAACAGTGAATCAAACTTTCAACAGCGCCTCAACTGCTGACTCCAATAGTCATGAGTAATGAAGTACAGAAACTGCTATACAGAGACAGAAGAAGCAGACAATGTATTTTGTTTTCCTTGCCTGAATCCATGAAAGAGATAAGTGTACTCCCTGGCTGCACAGTTCAAATGCAACTCATGACATCACAAATTCTTAAGGATGCACTTGTGCTGGCACTCCAAATGTCATAGCAATGGAGTTCAACAAACAAGGAAGGTAGCAGTTGAAGGGTTGACAGCTGAGCACAAGAGGAGAGCAAGCATTGCAGACAAGATAGCAAGCACCACAGAGAAGAGAGCAAGCACTACAGACAAGAAAGCAAGCACCACTGACAAGAGGAGAGCAAGCACTAGAGACAAGACAGCAAACACCACAGAGAGGAGGAGAGCAAGCACCACAGACAAGAGAAGAGCAAGCCCCACAGTCCGAATGTCATAGCAATGTAGTTCAACAAACAATAAGGGTAGCAGTTGAATGGCTGGCCCAGCCCAGCACAAAAGAGAGGAAAAGACAGCTGAGCACAAGAGGAGAGCAAGCATTGCAGACAAGATAGCAAGCACCACAGAGAAGAAAGAAAGCACTACAGACAAGACAGCAAGCACCACAGACAGGAGAAGAGTAAGCACCACTGACAAGAGGAGAGCAAGCACTAGAGACGAGAGCTAGCACCACAGACAAGAGAGTAAGTAACACAAACAAGAGAGCAAGCACCACAGACAAAAGAGCTAACACCACAACCAAGAGGAGAAGAACCACAGACAAGAGAGCAAAGACCACAGACAAGAGAGCAAGAACCACAGAGAAGAGGAGAGTAAGCACCAATTTGCTCTGTAACATGCTTCTATTGAAATAAATAACAATGCTCCCCACCCCTCACAACTACAAAAGCCAACTACCCTCAAATCACTAGAGTGGTAACGTAACTTTTAAATCCCAAAAGAACATGACCTGCAGTAATCATGTTGGGGGATGTACCAGCGTGTGTCACCATTTTGCTCTGTAACGTATTTCGTGGTGATTGTTCATGGTGTGTTTCTCCCTGTGGTGATGGTTCATGGTGTGTTTCTCCCTGTGGTGATTGTTCATGGTGTGTTTCTCCCTGTTGTGATTGTTCATAGTGTGTTTCTTACTGTGGTGATGGTTCATGGTGTTTTTCCCTGTGGTGATGGTTCATGGTGTGTTTCTCCCTGTGGTGATGGTTCATGGTGTGTTTCTCCCTGTGGTGATGGTTCATGGTGTGTTTCTCCCAGTTGTGATTGTTCATGGTGTGTTTCTCCCTGTGGTGATGGTTCATGGTGTGTTTCTCCCTGTTGTGATTGTTCATGGTGTGTTTCTCCCTGTGGTGATGGTTCATGGTGTTTTTCCCTGTGGTGATGGTTCATGGTGTGTTTCTCCCTGTGGTGATGGTTCATAGTGTGTTTCTCCCTGTGGTGATTGTTCATGGTGTGTTTCTCCCTGTGGTGATTGTTCATAGTGTGTTTCTCCCTGTGGTGATGGTTCATGGTGTGTTTCTCCCTGTGGTGATGGTTCATGGTGTGTTTCTTCCTGTGGTGATGGTTCATGGTGTGTTTCTCCCTGTGGTGATTGTTCATGGTGTGTTTCTCCCTGTGGTGATTGTTCATGGTGTGTTTCTCCCTGTGGTGATTGTTCATGTGTGTTTCTCCCTGTGGTGATGGTGTGTTTCTCCCTGTGGTGATGGTTCATGGTGTGTTTCTCCCTGTGGTGATGGTTCATGGTGTGTTTCTCCCCTGTGGTGATGGGTGATGGTGTTTTTCTTCTCCCATGGTTCATGGTGTGTTACCCCGCACTTCTCCCTGTGGTGATGGTTCATGGTGTGTTTCTCCCTGTGGTGATGGTTCATAGTGTGTTTCTCCCTGTGGTGATTGTTCATGGTGTGTTTCTCCCTGTGGTGATTGTTCATGTGTGTTTCTCCCTGTGGTGATGGTTCATGGTGTGTTTCTCCCTGTGGTGATTGTTCATGGTGTGTTTCTCCCTGTGGTGATGGTTCATGGTGTGTTTCTCCCTGTGGTGATGGTTCATGGTGTGTTTCTCCCTGTGGTGATGGTTCATGGTGTGTTTCTCCCTGTGTTTCATGTGTGTTTCTCCCTGTGGTGATGGTTCATGGTGTGTTTCTCCCTGTGGTGATGGTTCATGGTGTGTTTCTCCCTGTGGTGATGGTTCATGGTGTGTTTCTCCCTGTGGTGATTGTTCATGGTGTGTTTCTCCCTGTGGTGATGGTTCATAGTGTGTTTCTCCCTGTGGTGATTGTTCATGGTGTGTTTCTCCCTGTGGTGATGGTTCATGGTGTGTTTCTCCCTGTGGTGATGGTTCATGTGTGTTTCTCCCTGTGGTGATGGTTCATGGTGTGTTTCTCCCTGTGGTGATGGTTCATGGTGTGTTTCTCCCTGTGGTGATGGTTCATGGTGTGTTTCTCCCTGTGGTGATGGTTCATGGTGTGTTTCTCCCTGTGGTGATGGTTCATGGTGTGTTTCTCCCTGTGGTGATTGTTCATGGTGTGTTTCTCCCTGTGGTGATTGTTCATGGTGTGTTTCTCCCTGTGGTGATTGTTCATGGTGTGTTTCTCCCTGTGGTGATGGTTCATGGTGTGTTTCTCCCTGTGGTGATTGTTCATGGTGTGTTTCTCCCTGTGGTGATGGTTCATGGTGTGTTTCTCCCTGTGGTGATGGTTCATGGTGTGTTTCTCCCTGTGGTGATGGTTCATGGTGTGTTTCTCCCTGTGGTGATGGTTCATGGTGTGTTTTCATGTTGTGATTGTTCATAGTGTGTTTCTCCCTGTGGTGATGGTTGATGTGTTTTCTGTGGTGATGGTGTGTTTCTCCCTGTGGTGATGGTTCATGGTGTGTTTCTCCCTGTGGTGATTGTTCATGGTGTGTTTCTCCCTGTGGTGATGGTTCATGGTGTGTTTCTCCCTGTGGTGATGGTTCATGGTGTGTTTCTCCCTGTGGTGATTGTTCATGGTGTGTTTCTCCCTGTGGTGATGGTTCATGGTGTGTTTCTCCCTGTGGTGATGTGTTCATGGTGTGTTTCTCCCTGTGGTGATGGTTCATGGTGTGTTTCTCCCTGTGGTGATGGTTCATGGTGTGTTTCTCCCTGTGGTGATGGTTCATGGTGTGTTTCTCCCTGTGGATGATTGTGTTTCATGGTTCATGGTGTGTTTCTCCCTGTGGTGATGGTTCATGGTGTGTTTCTCCCTGTGGTGATGGTTCATGTTGTGTTTCTTCCTGTGGTGATGGTTCATAGTGTGTTTCTCCCTGTGGTGATGGTTCATGTGTGTTTCTCCCTGTGGTGATGGTTCATAGTGTGTTTCTCCCTGTGTGGTGATCCCTGTGGTCATTGTGTGTTTCTCCCTGTGGTGATTGTTCATGGTGTGTTTCTTCCTGTTGTGATTGTTCATAGGGTGTTTCTCCCTGTGGTGATGGTTCATGGTGTGTTTCTCCCTGTGGTGATTGTTCATGGTGTGTTTCTCCCTGTGGTGATGGTTCATGCACAAGAGTGTGGTTTCACTACCTGTGGTGATGGGTACCCCTTGATGGATGATGGTTTCATGGTGTGTTTCTCCCTGTGGTGATTGTTCATGAGTGTGTTTCTTCTCCTTGTGGTGATGGTTCATGTGTGTTTTCTCTCGGTGTGGTTGGGTCTTCTCACATGGTATTGGTTCATGGTGTTCTCCCCTGTGGTGATGGTTCATGGAGTGAACCCTGACATCGGTGTGTTTCTTTATCCCACTGTGGTGATGGTTTTCATGTTGTGTTTCTCCCTGTGGTGATGGTTCATGGTGTGTTTCTCCCTGTGGTGATGGTTCATGGTGTTTCTCCCTGTGGTGATGGTTCATAGTGTGTTTCTCCCTGTGGTGATGGTTCATGGTGTGTTTCTCCCTGTGTGTGTTCATGGTGTGTTTTCCCTGTGGTGGTTCATGGTGTGTTTCTCCCTGTGGTGATCATGGTGTGTTGTTCATGGTGTGTTTCTCCCTGTGGTGATGGTTCATGGTGTGTTTCTCCCTGTGGTGATGGTTCATGGTGTGTTTCTCCCTGTGGTGATGGTTCATGGTGTGTTTCTCCCTGTGGTGATGGTTCATGGTGTGTTTCTCCCTGTGGTGATTGTTCATGGTGTGTTTCTCCCTGTGGTGATGGTTCATGGTGTGTTTCTCCCTGTGGTGATGGTTCATGGTGTTTCTTCCTGTGGTGATGGTTCATGGTGTGTTTCTCCCTGTGGTGATGGTTCATGGTGTGTTTCTCCCTGTGGTGATTGTTCATAGTGTGTTTCTCCCTGTGGTGATGGTTCATGGTGTGTTTCTCCCTGTGGTGATTGTTCATGGTGTGTTTCTCCCTGTGGTGATGGTTCATAGTGTGTTTCTCCCTGTGGTGATTGTTCATGGTGTGTTTCTCCCTGTGGTGATTGTTCATGGTGTGTTTCTCCCTGTGGTGATTGTTCATGGTGTGTTTCTCCCTGTGGTGATTGTTCATGGTGTGTTTCTCCCTGTGGTGATTGTTCATGGTGTGTTTCTCCCTGTTGTGATGGTTCATGTGTGTGTTTCTCCCTGTGGTGATGGTTCATGGTGTGTTTCTCCCTGTGGTGATTGTTCATGGTGTGTTTCTCCCTGTGGTGATGGTTCATGGTGTGTTTCTCCCTGTGGTGATGGTTCATGGTGTGTTTCTCCCTGTGGTGATTGTTCATGGTGTGTTTCTCCCTGTGGTGATTGTTCATGGTGTGTTTCTCCCTGTGGTGATGGTTCATGGTGTGTTTCTCCCTGTGGTGATGGTTCATGGTGTGTTTCTCCCTGTGGTGATTGTTCATAGTGTGTTTCTCCCTGTGGTGATTGTTCATGGTGTGTTTCTCCCTGTGGTGATTGTTCATGGTGTGTTTCTCCCTGTGGTGATGGTTCATGGTGTGTTTCTCCCTGTGGTGATGGTTCATGGTGTGTTTCTCCCTGTGGTGATGGTTCATGTGTGTTTCTCCCTGTGGTGATGGTTCATGGTGTGTTTCTCCCTGTGGTGATTGTTCATGGTGTGTTTCTCCCTGTGGTGATTGTTCATAGTGTGTTTCTCCCTGTGGTGATGGTTCATGGTGTGTTTCTCCCTGTGGTGATGGTTCATGGTGTGTTTCTCCCTGTGGTGATGGTTCATGGTGTGTTTCTCCCTGTGGTGATTGTTCATAGTGTGTTTCTCCCTGTGGTGATGGTTCATGGTGTGTTTCTCCCTGTGGTGATTGTTCATGGTGTGTTTCTCCCTGTGGTGATTGTTCATGGTGTGTTTCTCCCTGTGGTGATTGTTCATGGTGTGTTTCTCCCTGTGGTGATTGTTCATGGTGTTTCTCCCTGTGGTGATGGTTCATGGTGTGTTTCTCCCTGTGGTGATGGTTCATTGTGTGTTTCTCCCTGTGGTGATGGTTCATGGTGTGTTTCTCCCTGTGGTGATGGTTCATGGTGTGTTTCTCCCTGTGGTGATGGTTCATGGTGTGTTTCTCCCTGTGGTGATTGTTCATGGTGTGTTTCTCCCTGTGGTGATGGTTCATGGTGTGTTTTCCCTGTGGTGATGGTTCATGGTGTGTTTCTCCCTGTGGTGATGGTTCATGGTGTGTTTCTCCCTGTGGTGATGGTTCATGGTGTGTTTCTCCCTGTGGTGATGGTTCATGGTGTGTTTCTCCCTGTGGTGATGGTTCATGGTGTGTTTCTCCCTGTGGTGATGGTTCATGTGTGTTTCTCCCTGTGGTGATGGTTCATGTGTGTTTCTCCCTGTGGTGATGGTTTATGTGTGTTTCTCCCTGTGGTGATGGTTCATGGTGTGTTTCTCCCTGTGGTGATGGTTCATGGTGTGTTTCTCCCTGTGGTGATGGTTCATGGTGTGTTTCTCCCTGTGGTGATTGTTCATGGTGTGTTTCTCCCTGTGGTGATGGTTCATGGTGTGTTTCTCCCTGTGGTGATGGTTCATGGTGTGTTTCTCCCTGTGGTGATGGTTCATGGTGTGTTTCTCCCTGTGGTGATTGTTCATGGTGTGTTTCTCCCTGTGGTGATGGTTCATGGTGTGTTTCTCCCTGTGGTGATGGTTCATGGTGTGTTTCTCCCTGTGGTGATTGTTCATGGTGTGTTTCTCCCTGTGGTGATGGTTCATGGTGTGTTTCTCCCTGTGGTGATGGTTCATGGTGTGTTTCTCCCTGTGGTGATGGTTCATGGTGTGTTTCTCCCTGTGGTGATTGTTCATGGTGTGTTTCTCCCTGTGGTGATGGTTCATGGTGTGTTTCTCCCTGTGGTGATGGTTCATGGTGTGTTTCTCCCTGTGGTGATGGTTCATGGTGTGTTTCTCCCTGTGGTGATGGTTCATGGTGTGTTTCTCCCTGTGGTGATGGTTCATGGTGTGTTTCTCCCTGTGGTGATTGTTCATGGTGTGTTTCTCCCTGTGGTGATGGTTCATGGTGTGTTTCTCCCTGTGGTGATGGTTCATGGTGTGTTTCTCCCTGTGGTGATGGTTCATGGTGTGTTTCTCCCTGGTGATGGTTCATGGTGTGTTTCTCCCTGTGGTGATGGTTCATGGTGTGTTTCTCCCTGTGGTGATGGTTCATGGTGTGTTTCTCCCTGTGGTGATTGTTCATGGTGTGTTTCTCCCTGTGGTGATGGTTCATGGTGTGTTTCTCCCTGTGGTGATTGTTCATGGTGTGTTTCTCCCTGTGGTGATTGTTCATAGTGTGTTTCTCCCTGTGGTGATGGTTCATGGTGTGTTTCTCCCTGTGGTGATGGTTCATGGTGTGTTTCTCCCTGTGGTGATTGTTCATAGTGTGTTTCTCCCTGTTGTGATTGTTCATGTGTGTTCTCTCATGGTGTGTTTCTCCCTGTGGTGATTGTTCATGGTGTGTTTCTCCCTGTGGTGATTGTTCATGGTGTGTTTCTCCCTGTGGTGATGGTTCATGGTGTTTCTCCCTGTGGTGATGGTTCATGGTGTGTTTCTCCCTGTGGTGATTGTTCATAGTGTGTTTCTCCCTGTTGTGATGGTTCATGGTGTGTTTCTCCCTGTGGTGATGGTTCATGGTGTGTTTCTCCCTGTGGTGATTGTTCATGGTGTGTGTTTGTGTTTCTCCCTGTGGTGATTGTTCATGGTGTGTTTCTCCCTGTGGTGATGGTTCATGGTGTTTCTCCCTGTGGTGATGGTTCATAGTGTGTTTCTCCCTGTGGTGATGGTTCATGGTGTGTTTCTCCCTGTGGTGATGGTTCATGGTGTGTTTCTCCCTGTGGTGATGGTTCATGGTGTGTTTCTCCCTGTGGTGATGGTTCATGGTGTGTTTCTCCCTGTGGTGATGGTTCATGGTGTGTTTCTCCCTGTGGTGATGGTTCATGTGTGTTTCTCCCTGTGGTGATTGTTCATAGTGTGTTTCTCCCTGTGGTGATGGTTCATGGTGTGTTTCTCCCTGTGGTGATGGTTCATGGTGTGTTTCTCCCTGTGGTGATGGTTCATGGTGTGTTTCTCCCTGTTGTGATGGTTCATAGTGTGTTTCTCCCTGTGGTGATTGTTCATGGTGTGTTTCTCCCTGTGGTGATGGTTCATGGTGTGTTTCTCCCTGTGGTGATTGTTCATGGTGTTTCTCCCTGTGGTGATGGTTCATGTGTGTTTCTCCCTGTGGTGATGGTTCATGGTGTGTTTCTCCCTGTGGTGATTGTTCATGGTGTGTTTCTCCCTGTGGTGATGGTTCATGGTGTGTTTCTCCCTGAGGTGATTGTTCATAGTGTGTTTCTCCCTGTGGTGATTGTTCATGGTGTGTTTCTCCCTGTGGTGATTTTTCATGGTGTGTTTCTCCCTGTGGTGATTGTTCATGGTGTGTTTCTCCCTGTGGTGATTGTTTTCATGGTGTGTTTCTCCCTGTGGTGATGGTTCAGTGTGTGTTTTTCTGATAACAAACAAGCTGAAATTCGGAGCAGCTGATTCAAATTCAGCGGCGTTCTGAGACACGGGCGAGGGGAGGAGCCGACAGCACAGCAGAACAACGCAGTTAAACGAGGCAGTCTTCCCAGCGACAGCGAGTGGAAGCGACAGCGAGTGGGAGAAGTACAGGCGTGGAAAAGTACAGAGCAGTTTCGAAGCAGTTTGAAAGCAGGTTGACGGCTGCAGAAGAAACTAAACTTCAAAAAAAAAAAACCCTCAACAAGGTCTTCAAGCCAGTAATCTGTGACACCTGCTTGATGTGGGAAATCCGAGAAAACCCAGCGGAGCTAAACCAAGTGTGCGTAAAGTGCAGCGCGATCCAGGATTTGCATAAACTAGTAAGCATGCTAGAAATGGAGCTGGAAGAAGTGAGACAGCAACAAGATCTTGAGGAACTGGCACACCCACAATTCTTGGAAGTCTGCATCACCCCTAACAGACTGAAAGCCACCAGGGAGATAGAAGGTCAGAACAGCTGGGTTCAGGTAGGGCAGAAACAGGGAAAAAAAGAAACTTCGTCAAACACCACCACCAGAAATCAAAACAACCAACAGATTTGAGTCACTTCAGAATTGTGATGAGCAGAACCAACAACAAGAGAATGAAAGGAACAACATCCAAGACCCCATTGACAGTGGTGACCAGACAGCAAAAAGAAGGGAGGTCATGATTGTTGGGGACTCCATATTGAGAAACACAGCAAGTTCAATTCGCAGTTTGGACCCCCTTACTACAACAGTGTGCTGCCTTCCGGGAGCCTCGGTCAAGCACATCACTGAAAACGTGGACAGGCTCCTAGAACGAACAGGAGACGACCCGGTAGTAGTCGTCCACATCGGTACAAACAACATTGGAAGAGACAGACCAAAATCCCTGCAAAATAAATTCAGAGAGCTAGGAAGGAAATTAAAAGAGAAAACCAAAACTGTGGTATTTTCTGGTATACTACCCGCACCTTGCAAAGGACCATATGGACAGCTGGAAATAATAAATCAAAACCAATGGTTGAAGACG